>NC_056731.1:596893456-596988403 GCF_019279795.1 Protopterus annectens | reverse complement strand
TACCCTAATGGAATATGGTACTCCTATGACAGAGTAAGACCAGTTATTTAAACACTGGATTCTTGTGCTTATAAAAGGATGGACTCGTTTTAGCTAGGTGGATTATCTGGAGCTATGTGTATGCCTAATGGAATATGGTACTCCTATGACAGAGTAAGACCAGTTATTTAAACACTGGATTCTTGTGCTTATAAAAGGATGGACTCGTTTTAGCTAGGTGGATTATCTGGAGCTATGTGTATGCCTAATGGAATATGGTACTCCTATGACAGAGTAAGACCAGTTATTTAAACACTGGATTCTTGTGCTTATAAAAGGATGGACTCGTTTTAGCTAGGTGGATTATCTGGAGCTATGTGTATGCCTAATGGAATATGGTACTCCTATGACAGAGTAAGACCAGTTATTTAAACACTGGATTCTTGTGCTTATAAAAGGATGGACTCCTTTTAGCTAGGTGGATTATCTGGAGCTATGTGTATGCCTAATGGAATATGGTACTCCTATGACAGAGTAAGACCAGTTATTTAAACACTGGATTCTTGTGCTTATAAAAGGATGGACTCGTTTTAGCTAGGTGGATTATCTGGAGCTATGTGTATGCCTAATGGAATATGGTACTCCTATGACAGAGTAAGACCAGTTATTTAAACACTGGATTCTTGTGCTT
Organism: Protopterus annectens; assembly: GCF_019279795.1. Taxonomy (NCBI): domain Eukaryota; kingdom Metazoa; phylum Chordata; order Ceratodontiformes; family Protopteridae; genus Protopterus; species Protopterus annectens. The sequence goes on along the minus strand of NC_056731.1, from coordinate 596,987,733 downwards.
ATAAAAGGATGGACTCGCTTTAGCTAGGTGGATTATCTGGAGCTATGTGTATGCCTAATGGAATATGGTACTCCTATGACAGAGTAAGACCAGTTATTTAAACACTGGATTCTTGTGCTTATAAAAGGATGGACTCGTTTTAGCTAGGTGGATTATCTGGAGCTATGTGTATGCCTAATGGAATATGGTACTCCTATGACAGAGTAAGACCAGTTATTTAAACACTGGATTCTTGTGCTTATAAAAGGATGGACTCGTTTTAGCTAGGTGGATTATCTGGAGCTATGTGTATGCCTAATGGAATATGGTACTCCTATGACAGAGTAAGACCAGTTATTTAAACACTGGATTCTTGTGCTTATAAAAGGATGGACTCGTTTTAGCTAGGTGGATTATCTGGAGCTATGTGTATGCCTAATGGAATATGGTACTGCTATGACAGAGTAAGACCAGTTATTTAAACACTGGATTCTTGTGCTTATAAAAGGATGGACTCGTTTTAGCTAGGTGGATTATCTGGAGCTATGTGTATGCCTAATGGAATATGGTACTCCTATGACAGAGTAAGACCAGTTATTTAAACACTGGATTCTTGTGCTTATACAAGGATGGACCTGTTTTAGCTAGGTGGATTATCTGGAGCTATGTGTATGCCTAATGGAATATGGTACTCCTATGACAGAGTAAGACCAGTTATTTAAACACTGGATTCTTGTGCTTATAAAAGGATGGACTCGTTTTAGCTAGGTGGATTATCTGGAGCTATGTGTATGCCTAATGGAATACGGTACTGCTATGACAGAGTAAGACCAGTTATTTAAACACTGGATTCTTGTGCTTATAAAAGGATGGACTCGTTTTAGCTAGGTGGATTATCTGAAGCTATGTGTATGCCTAATGGAATATGGTACTCCTATGACAGAGTAAGACCAGTTATTTAAACACTGGATTCTTGTGCTTATAAAAGGATGGACTCGTTTTAGCTAGGTGGATTATCTGGAGCTATGTGTATGCCTAATGGAATATGGTACTCCTATGACAGAGTAAGACCAGTTATTTAAACACTGGATTCTTGTGCTTATAAAAGGATGGACTCGTTTTAGCTAGGTGGATTATCTGGAGCTATGTGTATGCCTAATGGAATATGGTACTCCTATGACAGAGTAAGACCAGTTATTTAAACACTGGATTCTTGTGCTTATAAAAGGATGGACTCGTTTTAGCTAGGTGGATTATCTGGAGCTATGTGTATGCCTAATGGAATATGGTACTCCTATGACAGAGTAAGACCAGTTATTTAAACACTGGATTCTTGTGCTTATAAAAGGATGGACTCGTTTTAGCTAGGTGGATTATCTGGAGCTATGTGTATGCCTAATGGAATATGGTACTCCTATGACAGAGTAAGACCAGTTATTTAAACACTGGATTCTTGTGCTTATAAAAGGATGGACTCGTTTTAGCTAGGTGGATTATCTGGAGCTATGTGTATGCCTAATGGAATATGGTACTCCTATGACAGAGTAAGACCAGTTATTTAAACACTGGATTCTTGTGCTTATAAAAGGATGGACTTGTTTTAGCTAGGTGGATTATCTGGAGCTATGTGTATGCCTAATGGAATATGGTACTCCTATGACAGAGTAAGACCAGTTATTTAAACACTGGATTCTTGTGCTTATAAAAGGATGGACTCGTTTTAGCTAGGTGGATTATCTGGAGCTATGTGTATGCCTAATGGAATATGGTACTGCTATGACAGAGTAAGACCAGTTATTTAAACACTGGATTCTTGTGCTTATAAAAGGATGGACTCGTTTTAGCTAGGTGGATTATCTGGAGCTATGTGTATGCCTAATGGAATATGGTACTGCTATGACAGAGTAAGACCAGTTATTTAAACACTGGATTCTTGTGCTTATAAAAGGATGGACTCGCTTTTAGCTAGGTGGATTATCTGGAGCTATGTGTATGCCTAATGGAATATGGTACTCCTATGACAGAGTAAGACCAGTTATTTAAACACTGGATTCTTGTGCTTATAAAAGGATGGACTCGTTTTAGCTAGGTGGATTATCTGGAGCTATGTGTATGCCTAATGGAATATGGTACTCCTATGACAGAGTAAGACCAGTTATTTAAACACTGGATTCTTGTGCTTATAAAAGGATGGACTCGTTTTAGCTAGGTGGATTATCTGGAGCTATGTGTATGCCTAATGGAATATGGTACTCCTATGACAGAGTAAGACCAGTTATTTAAACACTGGATTCTTGTGCTTATAAAAGGATGGACTCGTTTTAGCTAGGTGGATTATCTGGAGCTATGTGTATGCCTAATGGAATATGGTACTCCTATGACAGAGTAAGACCAGTTATTTAAACACTGGATTCTTGTGCTTATAAAAGGATGGACTCGTTTTAGCTAGGTGGATTATCTGGAGCTATGTGTATGCCTAATGGAATATGGTACTCCTATGACAGAGTAAGACCAGTTATTTAAACACTGGATTCTTGTGCTTATAAAAGGATGGACTCGTTTTAGCTAGGTGGATTATCTGGAGCTATGTGTATGCCTAATGGAATATGGTACTCCTATGACAGAGTAAGACCAGTTATTTAAACACTGGATTCTTGTGCTTATAAAAGGATGGACTCGTTTTAGCTAGGTGGATTATCTGGAGCTATGTGTATGCCTAATGGAATATGGTACTCCTATGACAGAGTAAGACCAGTTATTTAAACACTGGATTCTTGTGCTTATAAAAGGATGGACTCGTTTTAGCTAGGTGGATTATCTGGAGCTATGTGTATGCCTAATGGAATATGGTACTCCTATGACAGAGTAAGACCAGTTATTTAAACACTGGATTCTTGTGCTTATAAAAGGATGGACTCGTTTTAGCTAGGTGGATTATCTGGAGCTATGTGTATGCCTAATGGAATATGGTACTCCTATGACAGAGTAAGACCAGTTATTTAAACACTGGATTCTTGTGCTTATAAAAGGATGGACTCCTTTTAGCTAGGTGGATTATCTGGAGCTATGTGTATGCCTAATGGAATATGGTACTCCTATGACAGAGTAAGACCAGTTATTTAAACACTGGATTCTTGTGCTTATAAAAGGATGGACTCATTTTAGCTAGGTGGATTATCTGGAGCTATGTGTATGCCTAATGGAATATGGTACTCCTATGACAGAGTAAGACCAGTTATTTAAACACTGGATTCTTGTGCTTATAAAAGGATGGACTCATTTTAGCTAGGTGGATTATCTGGAGCTATGTGTATGCCTAATGGAATATGGTACTCCTATGACAGAGTAAGACCAGTTATTTAAACACTGGATTCTTGTGCTTATAAAAGGATGGACTCGTTTTAGCTAGGTGGATTATCTGGAGCTATGTGTATGCCTAATGGAATATGGTACTCCTATGACAGAGTAAGACCAGTTATTTAAACACTGGATTCTTGTGCTTATAAAAGGATGGACTCCTTTTAGCTAGGTGGATTATCTGGAGCTATGTGTATGCCTAATGGAATATGGTACTCCTATGACAGAGTAAGACCAGTTATTTAAACACTGGATTCTTGTGCTTATAAAAGGATGGACTCGTTTTAGCTAGGTGGATTATCTGGAGCTATGTGTATGCCTAATGGAATATGGTACTCCTATGACAGAGTAAGACCAGTTATTTAAACACTGGATTCTTGTGCTTATAAAAGGATGGACTGCTTTTAGCTAGGTGGATTATCTGGAGCTATGTGTATGCCTAATGGAATATGGTACTCCTATGACAGAGTAAGACCAGTTATTTAAACACTGGATTCTTGTGCTTATAAAAGGATGGACTTGTTTTAGCTAGGTGGATTATCTGGAGCTATGTGTATGCCTAATGGAATATGGTACTCCTATGACAGAGTAAGACCAGTTATTTAAACACTGGATTCTTGTGCTTATAAAAGGATGGACTCGTTTTAGCTAGGTGGATTATCTGGAGCTATGTGTATGCCTAATGGAATATTGTACTCCTATGACAGAGTAAGACCAGTTATTTAAACACTGGATTCTTGTGCTTATAAAAGGATGGACTCGTTTTAGCTAGGTGGATTATCTGGAGCTATGTGTATGCCTAATGGAATATGGTACTCCTATGACAGAGTAAGACCAGTTATTTAAACAGTGGATTCTTGTGCTTATAAAAGGATGGACTCGTTTTAGCTAGGTGGATTATCTGGAGCTATGTGTATGCCTAATGGAATATGGTACTCCTATGACAGAGTAAGACCAGTTATTTAAACACTGGATTCTTGTGCTTATATAAGGATGGACTCGTTTTAGCTAGGTGGATTATCTGGAGCTATGTGTATGCTTAATGGAATATGGTACTGCTATGACAGAGCTGAACAAGAGTAGAGTAAAAGAGAATTAGGATGGGTCAGGATCTGCGTTCAACCCATGACAGACAGGATGAGATCAGTAGAATGATCTTGTGCCAGTACTAGAGATATGCTGTTTAAGGATAGCTTGTTGTCTATGCAAATCTCTAAATCCTGGATTATGGTGTCAATCAGAAGAATATTCTGACAGCATTGTAATATGCTGATTTAAGAATAACTTGTCTATGGAAGCTGCTAAATCCTGGATTATGATGCCATTCTAAAGTTGAATTCTATATTTGCAATACTGTAGGAAAACTAGTTTTACCAAAGGTACTACATTTCTTTGCAATTAGGACGAGGCCATGATTACAACACTAGTTATTAGTATAATCAGGGCCTTTTTGGATTTTTACTAAATCCGAGGGGTGTTTAGGATGATTCATATCTTGCAGCCTCATGAGTGTTTAGTTAAACAAAGGTTATTAACATTTGCCTATACTTCAGAGATGTAGTTTCCAAAGAGGAAACGGCTCAGGACAGAATCCTGAGGGATGCTATTAGTTACATTTTGCTTTCTGGCATGGGTATCATTTATTCTGATCAACTGTGTTTTGCTTAATAGCCCAATACCAACTGGGCAGAATACAAAGAGTGTGATGGTTAGTTGGGTCAGCTTATTTATGATGACAGAGTGAGGAATGGTATCAAATGTTTTAGCTAAATCAAGATAAACTGTACAGATGTAAAGTCTTTCATCTAGGACTTTGAAAACCTTCAAGAAAATTAAAAAAGCATGAACTATGCTGGACAATACTGAAGGATCTAGGTTCATAGGTGTGTAATAAGTTTATAGTGCGCCACCACTGAGAAGCTTAGCCATATCACCTGCTACAGGGGGATTAATAGTATCCAACATTAAATAGATGTTTCCCACATATCCCAGCTGAACAATTCTGATCACTCAGACAGCTATCCAGACTTTCTCATTTACTGTTTAATTTAATATTTAAGGCTCTAAATATAATGACAAACGATAATATTGGATTTTCCTTCTGAACTATAATTCTGAAATCTCAGGCCTTTGTGCCACACTAAAATGAAAAGTGTCCTTCAGAGATCCTGATGGCCTAAAACCTTTTGCCTCATAGACGAATGAGTATAGGCCACATAAATATTATACAAGGTCTGAGCTTTGCTGCTCTTTGAGGCAGAGTGCTCTGCTGTCAATTCATTAAGGCAACCAGACAAGTTGATATCAATACATTACATAAATACATGACACACAAATTAGTTTCATGCCAACTAGCGAGGCAGCCAGTTCAACACATATCTCTGTACTCTGTTCTATACTTACAACAAGCCCTTCTTCCACCTCCATGTTAATGTCATTCTAGAAAGGTTTCTCTTCGCCCAAGTCACATACAATATGACACAGATCAGCCTCTGCACTGGCACTTTTGACAGTCACTAGGGAAACAAGAGTAGCAAAAGTTACTTTACAGAGGGTAAAGTAAGTGTGTTGTAGTCCAATCTGATGGATATGACATAAAATGGGGTTTGTCACATACCACATACTCGCTTTTCCTTGACACTCATGGAGGCATGCTAAACACCTGCTCTTAGTATGCAGACTTCAGCCTGATGTTTGGCTTTCATAATATAAAAAAGGCATATGCACTGGAACAACTGCTTCCATCTACTAAGTATCCTGAACGTGTAGTGAAAGGTGTCCTACTGCACTGTGCAAGAATTTTGCCATCTCGTACCTCTTACTGGTTCATAGCTAAGCACTAGGCTAGCTGCCCTTGTGGGCCTTTTTGAGCCTAGCCAGTTTCCCTTTTTGCACTTGAAATAACCTATCCTATTTGATTATACATTGTCCTTATCCATTCCATGGTCAATAATTATATATTACCCTTAATGAGAATAGCTGGCATCATACCATATATAATCTGAGGGGACCCATGCCTGGGATAAACATTTAGGAGCTGCATCTGGCCATTGTAGTAAAGGGGAAGTCATGCGATACATTTTCAAATTCCCCATTCAGAGATCTAAGTTACACTTGTAAATGGAAAGGTATGGACTTTATTTTATATGGATGGGGAATCGTTTCCTTAGCAGAGGTATTGTCTGTGAAATATACCTGTCCCTCCAAGCCATTCTACTGATGTTGCAGAAGAGTTTTAGGGCCCCAGACTGAGTATTTCTGATGCCATTTGACTTGCTGATGTGCAGTAAATCCATAAGTAATAGATCAAGGATGCCTTGTATTCCAGACACTGGTCACCTCTAAGCAGTCTGTAGGATACTGAGTATAGTGACAGGGCTATGAGTTGGTCCCTGTAGGAAATGTTGTTTAAGCCTTGTATCCTTTTACTAAAGTAACTTTGTTGGCATTCCAGTTGTTGCATGTGTCTAGACAGATACCTGCCAAATGGGGCAATATAGTCAATTATTGGCCTGATGAGGGCTGAGTACAGGGGAAGAGTGACATCCCTAGATCTAAACACAATCCCTTTGTTTATAAGCTGTGCAATATAGAAGGGCATTCTTATAACAATAGATACATGTTGGTCAAATGTTAGGTCACTGTCTACATAAGTTCCCAAATCCTGAGTAACTAGGTCAACTCATAGGGGAGTAGTGTCAATGTGGTACTTTCCTGGAGTAGATGACTTTCCAAAGGATACAATAATGCATTTTTTGTCATTTAGTTTCTGACCGTGATTTTGACACCAGTTATTTATTTGAGACAAACCTTCCTGCAGGATGACTAAGTCATTTGGGGATTCAATGACTGCTCCTAGCTTGCAGTCATCTGCAAATGTAGGCAGTATTGGCTTTTACTTCAGAAAAGCAAATGCTGAATAGGAAATTCTCAGCACAGAACCCTGGGGGACTTCACTGGTGACTGGTTTCCTTGTGGAGGTACCTTCCCCCATTTTGATTACCTGTGTCCTATCTATAAGCCAGTTGGCAATCCAACAGATGACATACAGGTTTATTCCATGTTTATTTAGCATTTCTACTATGCTTAAGCGGTCAGTTGTGCCAAAAGCTATGGCCAGATTGAGGTGTACATTGTGTACCATTTTGCCTTCATCCATTGCTTTGGTGACCTTTTTAAAAAAATACACCAGGTTGAGTAAGCATGATCTTCCCCTGATGAATCCAAACTGATATGGGTCTAGTGTTTGGAGGTTCCCTATGTCCTGACTGATGGATTACATTTTAAGTCTTCCCATGACTTTGCATATGAGGCTGGTCAGACTTCTGGGTCTGTAATTGCCTGGATTTGTGGAAGGTCCTCCTTTATGCAGGGGAATGAGTGTAGATGTTCTCCATTCCCTTGGCACAAAATCTGTGTAATATTGAGATTGAAAAGTCATGTTAAGTGTGCGGCTAAATCATGCTTCATGCTATTTAAGATGTATCCATGATATTGTCATGACCCAACAATACAATGCTTTTAGCTTTTGATAGCACTTTTAGGGCTTGGTCTTGTGTGATAGCTGGAGGTGAGCCAGATTCAGGAGTATCTTGAGGGACAGATGGAGGGGAGAGAGGAGTTAATTTAGAGCTAAATTTATTTGCCAGTAAGATAGCTATATCTTTAGTCTTGGTGTAGGTAGCATCTTTCACAAGCAACTCAGCACATTGCGGCATTGTGCTTTTGAGATTACGAAGAGAACTAGAAAATGCCTTGTGATTACCTTAGGCTTGGGTAGCCATTTTAGACTCAAACTTGGCTTTGGTGGATTTTATTAAGCTCCTGAGATTTTTGTTTATTTCTCTGACAAGGGCTCTTACACTTCTTACTTTTGTTCACAATTCTTTTCTTTTCATTATAAAGTTTGTTGATATTATGGTTCCATCATGGGTTGTTTCTGCGGTTTGCTCTGCACTTGTACCCATGGGGTACTGCTGCATCTGTGCAGCTGTGTATATACTGGTACAGTGTAGTGGTGTACATTTCTGTATATTCAGTGGAGAGAACTGGGTTTAACAGGGATTTGAAGTTTGCCGACGTATCACTTAAGAGTAGGCAGTTTTATCTTAAAGACATTTCTAAAGGTACCTTTAGTTGAAGGGATATTGGTGCTGTTACAGTGGTAATTTGGTCTTTGGAGCACTGCCTAAAAAAGGCACTATAGGGGTGGCAATAGCCTTGGCCAGTATCTGGAAGCCCAGGGGTGACAGATGTAGCCCATCTCTGGCAAAGCATCGAGGTCTGTTAACCATGTCATTCCAGGCAGACAGATACTGGCGCCCCTTAGAATGACACCAGAAACTTAGCCAATTGTTGAAATCGATCATTTTCTGCTCGTACTGTGGTATCATTCTGGTTGATGGTATGATGCTACTCAGGGCTAGGGTCGTACCTGCCTGGGCTACATAATCGGAGAGCTCCTCCATGTCACTTTTCATGTAGTCCAGGGAGGTACATCTCAGGTCATTCACACCCACATTTACAATGACAGAGTCATCTTTGTACCTGTTGTTGAGGGACTTGAGTGCATGCATTATGTGGTGGATCCTGGCACCTGACAGGCAGCTGATTGTTACTTTCTCCTTATTCAACCTAGTGAGTGGGATATGAGTGTGCCTCACTACCGAGTCACCTGTGACTAGTGTGTTGGGCATGCTGTTCTGTCTTAGGGGCTTTGGTTGAGTTTAGAACGTTTAGTGTTGGTAGCACTTTTGTGTGCTACAATAATTGCTACAAGAAGTCTCGTAAAGTGCTACACTGATAAGCTAGTAAAAGTGCAGGAGAGGAGAGAACTAGCAGGTCTAAGGGAAAAGAGTCTGAGTTCAGTATCACCTGCCATATACATAAATGTCATGTTCTTGACAAATTTGAAAGGAATATTCTTTTGTCTCAATTTGGATTCCAGTACAGGTAGAGTAGTGTTGACTTACCTACCAAGAGTCAGCTCTGCAGGACTTACTGCAGTAACAGTGTGTGGAATATCATAGTAACTTATAAAAGCTTTGTGAGGATCAGCTTGATAAAGAATTTTCATGGCAGGTTGGACAGGTCACAGAGCAGCTTCATTGGATTGCAGGTAATGAAGACTTGATGTAGTATGTATGACGTCATACTCCTCAGCTAATTGCTGGAACTCTACAGATACAAATGGTGTACCATTATCTGTGATTAATTCTACTTGCATGACAGGTCTGGTAAACATTGTCTTGAACTTGTCTATAATTTGCTGATTTTTCATTGCTGTATGTGTTGAGTTTCAATATTTTGAGAATAATAGCCCACTGTAGAACTTTCTTTCAAACTTAAACAGACCTGGAGCTATTCTCTGTCAAGAATCTTGCGGTAACAGTGTTGGTAACAATGGTTCTCTCCTCTGTGATGGTTATACATTACACAGAGCTGGCACACTGACAAGTTTTGCATGTCTGTTTTGATGATGCTCCACCATATTGATATTTTATTTATTTATTTATTTTATTTTTGTTTACTGGGAAAGTCAGACTGGGTACAAATATGCCTTTTTAGTGGCAGTCCAAAAAATAATTGCAAAACAATGTATACTTCCAAGACAAACATTAGCACGTGAAACATATTTACAAATGAAGAACAAAAGTTGAAATAATGTTAGCTGTAGCCTACATAACCATAAAATGAAGTAACTTTGAGTTAGGATAGAAGATTATTAAGATGTTAATAGGTTGATGTGAAAATAAATGGTTGGCAAGTAGGAAATATGAGTAGAGGAGAGAAAAATGAACAACTGGAGAGACACAACAGAGCAAAAAAGGCAGTAGTTTAGTTATTTTACATTTGTTGACCGGGATAGTCTGACTGGATATATGTCTATTTTCAGCGGAGGCCCAGGGAGAATAGCTCCAAGATAATAATACACATTGGACATTTAGTAAATGCTAGTTTCAAGCAGATTACAGTCATAAGCAATACTAGCATTTAACACATATAGTACTAACTTATTATAAAACACTTTACAAAACATAACATTTTTTCAAAGTTATATATACATAACATTACATTCAGGTTTAAGACACATTGAGCAGAAGTTATACAATTGTCCCTTCCTGAAATGGTGTGGTAGAAAAAAGTTAGAAGTAGGTGAAGGTAAGGCACCTAAGTAATAGAGAGGTCACTAGTTGGGGTTAGTGCAAGGACATAACCAATGAACTTTGAAGTATTTCTTGAGTTTGTTTTTGAACTGAGTTAGTGAGGGTTCTAGGGTCAAGTCAGCTGGGAGTCTGTTCCATGTTTTTCCAACAGAGTTGGCAAACAGAGAGTCCCCTGCTGAGTAGTTGGATTTGTATGTTTGAATTAGGAGTCTAGTGGATGATCGCAGTGGCCGGGTGCTGGTGTAGGGGCTGATAATATTTTTTAGTGCAGGTGTATAGGTTGGTAAAGGACTTTATGTGCCACTATTAGCTGGCTGAACTGCAGTAGGCTAGGCATTTCAAGCCATCCTAGGCAATTTAGGTTGTGACAGTGGTGTGTCCGGTAGGTTGTGCCAGTAGCAAATCTGGCAATGTGGTTATAGCAGGATGATAGTTTATTAACATTTGTTTTGTTTAAGTTGGAGAATAGAGGTGAGGGGTAGAGAAGAGTTGATAGTAGATGGGAATGGGCAATTGCAGTTCTAGCAAGTGGGGTAAGGAAAGGTTTGATTCTGTAAAGAGAGCCAAGTTTTTTATTAATGGTTTTGATAGTTTGATTGATACGCGCATCAAACTTCAGGTTGTTATCAACTATGACACCCAGTAGTTTAGTTTGGGCTTCTGGGGAGATGATAGTGCCATTGTTAGCGGTTATGTTGAAGGATGGCAGGGAAGTCCTGTGTATGGGGGAGAAGAGGAGCAGCTTAGTTTTGTTGAGATTTAGGATTAGGTGTTGATTGGAGAGCCATCTTTCCACTGTTTTGAAGGTATTTTGGGTTAATGTGAATAAAGTAGCTAGTGAGGTGTCAGAACAAATCAAGGCTGAGTCATCTGCATATTGAATGCAGGTAGCATCTGGGATGACTGAATGAAGGTCGTTGATAAAGATGGAGAAAAGAAGGGGTCCTAGTATTGAGCCCTGGGAGACTCCTAATGTGATGGGTAGGCGAGATGATAGCTTGTCCTGCCATAGGACTGCCTGTTGCCATCCCTACAGGTAGGATTGAAACCATTGGAGTACATGATTGTTTAAGGAGAAGGCCTTCAAGGTATTTATAAGCATTTTGTGGTCAACCATGTCAAAAGCCTTGGCTAGATCTAGAAAGAGTGCTGAGGATAGTATGTTATTATTGCGGTTATGGTTAATGACGTTAGAGAAAGAGAGGAGGGCAGAAGTAGTACTGTGGTGTGGCTTAAAGCCATGCTGAACATTGGACAACAGCTTATTCTGTGTGAGGTAGTGCATTAGCTGTATGTGTACACACTTCTCCATAATTTTAGCTAGAGGTGACAGAATAGCTATGGGTCTAAAGTTTGGACTGCCTCCTTTATGGAGAGATATGACATGAGAGATTTCCCATATAGCAGGTACAGTAGCTTCAGATATAGCTCTGTTGATCAAGATTGAGATGGGGTATGCTATGGTGTCAGCAGCCTTTTGCAGATAGTCTGCTGGGAGGAGGTCGGCAGCCAGGGTGGTGGGTCTTAGTTTCTTAAGTAGGGCATGAATAAGTTGAGTAGGAACAGGTTGGAAGGTAAAGTATGTTTGGGTACTGGGTGTGGCTGCATTAGAATTAGAGCCATTGGGAGAGAGAGTTGGTGGCTATAGACTGGATAGTCTCTGTGAGGAAGTTGTTGAAGTTATTAGCAATGTCTACTGGGGAATTTTGCTGGGAAGCTGAGGGGGGTGGAGTGGCGGTTTGGCCTGGGTGGAGTAGTTTGTTTATTCCTGCCCAGAACTTTTGAGGTTTGTTTTGGTGTTTTTGCAGTAGATGGTAGTAGTGGTTCTTTTTGTCTAAGGTTATGGGTTTTTTGGTGTCATTCCTTGTCTGTCTGAATCTTAGTTGATCAAGTGGGGCTTTTGTTTTTTGGTATGTGGCCCATGCTTGGTTTCTGAATGAAATTTTGGTTTTGGTATCTTTAGAAAGCCATGGTACAATATTAACTTTGGTTTTAATAGAGCGGCTGGGAGCATGGGAGTTAAGAATAGCAAGGAATTTGGTGTTAAAGTATACTACTGCTTCATCTATGGGGAGACGTTTTAGTACTGACCAGTTGCATGCCTTAAGTTAATTTTGAATTCTTGTTGTTTCTTAATGTTCTACAGGTGGGTTGGTAGGAGCAGTCTACTTTGAGCTTTGATCTTGATTACATAGGTGAGACAGTGATCATTTAGGTAATCAGGCAAAGTGCCTGATTTATAAGACTAAAGATGGGTATTGACAAGTATCCAGTCTAGGGTACTTTCCTTGTTATTGGGTTTTCCTGTCCTGGTGGGAGAGGTTATGATTTGAGTAAATCCATAGAGGTTTATGTGAGTTGTGGGGGTTTCACAAGAGCAAGTCTTCCAGACAATGTTGAAATCCCCAAGAACAATTGTTTCTTCGAGGTAGTTATTGGATAACCAATATAAGAAGTCTTCTAAGGTTTCTGTGTTCCTCCCTGGGGGAATGTAGACACAGACAATGTTTAAATTTTTGTTTTTATTAATTTCTAGTTTTGAGATAAGAATTTCAGCATTATTGAACTGGGGTGGTTGTTGGGTGTCTATCGTGACAGATAGGGTAAACTTGTAAAGTATGGCTATCCCACCACCCTTTCTGGTGGTACGGTCTAGTCGAAACATATTGTACCCTGGTGGCAGAATCTCATGGTCCTTGGTGGCAGGCTTTAGCAATGTTTCTGTTAGGCATAATATATCTGGGGAATGAAGAGCTAAGAGGGCATGCAGGTGATGAGTTTTGTTATTTATGCTCCTAATGTTTAGAGGGCAGGCCAGCAGTGAGCTAGGAGGTCTATTTGTTGGAACTATGGTGGTAGGGGATATAGTAGGGGGATTAGGGTCAAAAGGTGGGGATGGACTAGGGTTTGGGTAGATGTCGCCGTCCTTTGTGAGGTTGTAGTGTATCTTGAGTATGAGTTTTAAGATTTTGAATAACGTTTTGTAATAGTGTCTAGTTTTAGGACTAATGTAACTAGGTCTAGTAAGATGGTAGTGTTTAGGGGTTAAGGAGGTAAGCATGAGGGGAGTGAGTAAGGATGCATTATTATCTGTTGTAGATGGGATGGATGTTTGGAATTTAGGGTTGTGGAAACCTGGGTGACACTGACATTCGTAGGTGGTTAGGAGATATGGGATGAGTAAAAGGGGTAGAAGTAGAGTTAATAAGACTGTTTTGGGTGATAGCATACCTACTGAATGAGAATTGAAACTTAGACAAACGGAATAGTAGAGTTAGAGGACTGGTGGTATCAGGTTGAGGGTGGTGCTGTTGAGTGAAAAGTTGTTACTGATTGGTTTAAAAAGTGGGACGTGGTCTAGTACCAATAAATGTACCAGCACCAGGGGCGGGAGGAATTTGCGGGCAGGGTGAGGTGCGAAGGAAGCCCAAGTAAAACGAAGGTAAGCGGAGTAGGGATGAACCAATACCTGTACTAATTTGTAGCAGTTTAACCTGTTTGAGGAAAGAGGGAGGTGGGGGAAAAGCAAGCGGAGCAGGGATGAACTAATGCCTGTACTAAGTTGAAGCAGTTTAACCTGTTTGAGGAAAGAAGGGGGTGGGCAAAAAGAAAAGGCAGTAGGTGTGGTTAGAGGGATACCTTGATTGACTCAAGACACCACACCAGAAGTAAGATGGATGTAAGGGCCTAAAATATGCACTCAGCACTTTAATGTTACTTGCACTCTGCACTTTAATTTTACTTATATTTAGTAGGAAAGACAGACCAACAGTATATAATTTTGAGGATTTTTACAAGGGTTACTTGTTCAAATGTCAGACAAGGAAGTACAACTTTCAACAGGAATATATGAGTGTTAGAAAGCCAGAAAGGTATAAGGTATACCTGTAAAATTAGTATCAGAAAGACAACTGTAAGAGTCGGTGTACTTTAGTTACAGGGGAAGGAGGCAAGCACTCAAGTAGAAAAGACCCCTATGGCTGACCAAAATGGTGACTTGCTTAATTACACAGCACTGTAAGAGAAAGCTTAACAAATGTTTTTTATATGTGTAACCTACTTTGATTAATTGCTTTGAGAAACAGTTTTTGTTGTGGTAGCCAATTGCAATCCTGTAGACACCATTATGCAGAAGCTGCTGTGTGCTAGTGTAGGTAAATGTAGAGTTCAATCTGATTAAATATTAATTTACTTTGCTGGTGCTGATCAATCTTTAAATAGGATACATTTGTTACAGCTGGTTGATGGTAGAATATGTTTATGTAATTAGTCTGGTATGGAGGGTGAGCATATCCATGAGTATTGCAGCTGTTGTTTGAGTCTCAGTTTGAAGCAGGGGCGGCTCGTGGCATAGGGCTGCCGGACTGCAGCCCCCTCAAAAATAAAAAAGAAAAAAGAAAAACAAATGAAAAATAAAAAAAATATTTTTTTTAATTTCACGGACTTCGCACATGCGCATAGACCGAGTCCCGACTTATCGGTCTATGCACATCGGGACAGAGCCGTAGGGATCTCATCGGCATCGGGAAGGAGCATTAGGATCTCGCAGGTCTTCAGTATGCGCGGGAAGGATGTATGTACGGACGTTCTGGATGTATTCGTTCATTCAGGTAAGGTGCCTTTTTATTTTTATTGAGGTTGTGCTTTTTAATTTACAATGTGTGTGTATGGTGCTTTACTGGAGTTTGTGTATGGTGCTTGTGCTTTACTGGAGTTTGTGTATGGTGCTTGTGCTTTACTGGAGTTTGTGTATGGTGCTTGTGCTTTACTGGTGTGTGTGTGTGTGTGTGTGTGAAAATGCCCCAGGTGCTTATGGTGGTGTGGTAGGGAATGCCTCAGGCTTGAACCCTGTACCCTGTATGCAGGTGTTAAAGACTTGAGTTCCTACCCACCACCATTTGTAAAAAATTCAGATTTTACCTCATATTCGATCTGATCTGTTCCTCATAATATCTGTGGTTTGTAAATGTTGCAATGCTTGATATTTGATGGCGTAGTAGTAGCATTGTTGCCTCACAGCTGCAGGTTCTTGGGTTTGATTCTTGGCTGGGGTTCCTTCTTTGTGGGGTCTGTATCTTCTCCCTGTGTTTGTGTGGGTTTGCTTTTGTGCCCTCCCATGTTACAAAGACATGTCTGCATTATTTCTTCCTGGGCCTCTGCTGAAAATTGTTTATTTGTTCCAAGTCAGACTGTCCTGATTAAAAATGTTAAATAAAATTGATAGGCATTTGAATTTCAGACTTAAGGGTTTCTGAATGTTTAATTCCTTGCGTATTTGATGGTGCAGTGGTAGTATTGTTGCCTCACAGCTATAGGTTTTCTGGTTTGATTCTTGGTTGGGGTGGCTTCTGTGTGGAGTCTGCATCTCCTCCATGTGTTTGTGTGGATTTGCTCTGGTGCCCTGCCATTTTACAAAGACGTGTCTGCAGTTTTAATCCCTGCTGAAAATTGGTTTTGTTCTGTCCGCAGTAAAATTGACAGGCATTTGAATTTCAGACTTCAGGTTTCTGAATGTTTAATTCCTTGTATAATTGATGGTGCAGTGATAGTATTGTTACCTCACAACTATAGGTTTTCTGGTTTGATTCTTGGTTGGGGTGGCTTCTGTCTGCATCTCCTCCTGTATTTGTGTGGATTTGCTCTGGTGCCCTGCCATTTTACAAAGACGTGTCTGCAGTATTAATCCCTGCATCTCTGCTGAAAATTGTTTTTGTTCTGTCCGCAGTAAAATTGACAGGCATTTGAATTTCAGACTTCAGGTTTCTGAATGTTTAATTCCTTGCAGATTTGATGGTGCAGTGGTAGTATTGTTGCCTCACAGCTATAGGTTTTCTGGTTTGATTCTTGGTTGGGGTGGCTTCTGTTTGGAGTCTGCATCTCCTGCCTGTGTTTGTGTGGATTTGCTCTGGTGCCCTGCCATTTTACAAAGATGTGTCTGCAGTTTTAATCCCTCGTCTCTGCTGAAAATTGTTTTGTTCTGTCCGCAGTAAAATTGACAGGCATTTGAATTTCAGACTTCAGGTTTCTGAATGTTTAATTCCTTGTATAATTGATGGTGCAGTGATAGTATTGTTACCTCACAACTATAGGTTTTCTGGTTTGATTCTTGGTTGGGGTGGCTTCTGTCGGCATCTCCTCCCTGTATTTGTGTGGATTTGCTCTGGTGCCCTGCCATTTTACAAAGACGTGTCTGCAGTATTAATCCCTGCATCTCTGCTGAAAATTGTTTTTGTTCTGTCCGCAGTAAAATTGACAGGCATTTGAATTTCAGACTTCAGGTTTCTGAATGTTTAATTCCTTGCAGATTTGATGGTGCAGTGGTAGTATTGTTGCCTCACAGCTATAGGTTTTCTGGTTTGATTCTTGGTTGGGGTGGCTTCTGTTTGGAGTCTGCATCTCCTGCCTGTGTTTGTATGGATTTGCTCTGGTGCCCTGCCATTTTACAAAGATGTGTCTGCAGTTTTAATCCCTGCGTCTGCTGAAAATTGTTTTTGTTCTGTCCGCAGTAAAATTGACAGGCATTTGAATTTCAGACTTCAGGTTTCTGAATGTTTAATTCCTTGTATAATTGATGGTGCAGTGATAGTATTGTTACCTCACAACTATAGGTTTTCTGGTTTGATTCTTGGTTGGGGTGGCTTCTGTCTGCATCTCCTCCCTGTATTTGTGTGGATTTGCTCTGGTGCCCTGCCATTTTACAAAGACGTGTCTGCAGTATTAATCCCTGCATCTCTGCTGAAAATTGTTCTGTCCGCAGTAAAATTGACAGGCATTTGAATTTCAGACTTCAGGTTTCTGAATGTTTAATTCCTTGCAGATTTGATGGTGCAATGGTAGTATTGTTGCCTCACAGCTATAGGTTTTCTGGTTTGATTCTTGGTTGGGGTGGCTTCTGTTTGGAGTCTGCATCTCCTGCCTGTGTTTGTGTGGATTTGCTCTGGTGCCCTGCCATTTTACAAAGATGTGTCTGCAGTTTTAATCCCTGCGTCTCTGCTGAAAATTGTTTTTGTTCTGTCCGCAGTAAAATTGACAGGCATTTGAATTTCAGACTTCAGGTTTCTGAATGTTTAATTCCTTGTATAATTGATGGTGCAGTGATAGTATTGTTACCTCACAACTATAGGTTTTCTGGTTTGATTCTTGGTTGGGGTGGCTTCTGTCTGCATCTCCTCCCTGTATTTGTGTGGATTTGCTCTGGTGCCCTGCCATTTTACAAAGACGTGTCTGCAGTATTAATCCCTGCATCTCTGCTGAAAATTGTTTTTGTTCTGTCCGCAGTAAAATTGACAGGCATTTGAATTTCAGACTTCAGGTTTCTGAATGTTTAATTCTTTGCAGATTTGATGGTGCAGTGGTAGTATTGTTGCCTCACAGCTATAGGTTTTCTGGTTTGATTCTTGGTTGGGGTGGCTTCTGTGTGAGTCTGCATCTCCTCTCTGTGTTTGTGTGTATTGGCTCTGATGCCCTGCCATTTTACAAAGACGTGTCTGCAGTATTAATCCCCGCCTCTGCTGAAAATTGTTTTGTTCTGTCCGCAGTAAAATTGACAGGCATTTGAATTTCAGACTTCAGGTTTCTGAATGTTTAATTCCTTGCAGATTTGATGGTGCAGTGGTAGTATTGTTGCCTCACAGCTATAGGTTTTCTGGTTTGATTCTTGGTTGGGGTGGCTTCTGTGTGGAGTCTGCATCTCCTCTCTGTGTTTGTGTGGATTTGCTCTGATGCCCTGCCATTTTACAAAGACGTGTCTGCAGTATTAATCCCTCTGCTGAAAATTGTTTTGTTCTGTCCGCAGTAAAATTCACCGGCATTTGTATTTGAAACTTCATGTTCTTCAGAATTCATAGTAGCACAACCTTTTTTCTAGCAATTTTCTTAGTTTATACGATGTATTATTTTAATTTGTCCCTACTTTTCGGACTGTATTCCCCATTATTGGCTTCGGCCCAGGTTTTTGTGCTAAGGTTGACAGCTATGGCAAGAACTGAATTCACTAAATATGGACTGTAGAATTGTGCATATTTACTGATAAAGGTGCACTGTAGAATTGTGCATATTTACTGATAATGGTGGACTGTAGAATTGTGCATATTTACTAATAATGGTGGACTGTGGAATTGTGCATATTTACTAATAATGGTGGACTGTAGAATTGTGTATATTTACTAATAATGGTGAACTGTGGAAGTCTGAGTAGACTTTTTTTATGATAAATGTTCTCAACTGGGCAGTTTTGCCATTATGGGTGCATATGTTTTGTTTCATTGCTTACTGGAAAAATGTTCAAAACAAATTTAAAACACCCTCTAACAAGTGTACTGTATTGTACAAGGAATATAATTTTAGTACAATGAGGAAGGTGTATCAAAGAGCACATGTATGTTTCATATGCAAGGGGCCTATGATTCAAAACAGCCCAAAATTAATCTTTATCTGCCACTGGCAAAATGTATTTTCTTTGAATGTGGGTTTCAATGCTGTTTCAATGAATGTGAGTTTCAAGGGCAGAGAAGTTTTAATGCTAAGTTTTCATTGTGAGACTGCATTGCTTTGTTTAACAGATGACTTAATGTTTGTGCTGTAAAATACAAAATAAAACTTTCAAATGAAGTCCAATCATTGAAGTAAAGCAGTATGCACATTAGTGTTTATGGTAAATGGAGTGAAATAGCCAAGTAATGGTTAATTGGAATGGCTGCAGAGGCTCCAGTTCAACCATTATTTTGTCAGGGGGAGGCAGCAAACTCAGACAGGCCCAGCTGAACTATACCTCCCAACTGTCCAGATTTTCAAAGAATGAATAGATTTTTGCTTCTTATTTTTGGTTTGTTGTTCATAAAATTTGTAGTTTTAATTCCTAAATGATTTGCCAGAAGTCACTAAATAATAAGTTTCAGACTTCATAACCTTCATAAAAATGCATGTTAAAGTAAGAGCCGCTCTATCAACTGTCTCAATTTATACAAGAGCAATTTTAGTACTGTTTATATGTGCCCCAATATATTTGGCCTTGTTCAGATTTACTGCATTAACAGGTTGAGAGGTACATGCAAATAAATTGCTTTATAGAATTAGGCATAGCCAACCTCTCAACTGTCCCCAATTTTGGCTCAAAATGTTGCTCTTCCCCTAATAATCCCTCCAAAATAGCAATTTTGGAAGAAAACATGGAGGGTTTACAATTAAGAAATAACTGTAATAATCAAAGTTATAGATTACTTGAAATGCATGTAGATTCTTTTATTTTGTCAGCTGCTCAAGGTAGCAGTACTAATATTAAAGTGTCCCTTCTTTGACAGGTAGAAGCTGTATTGTGTGTCTATTTTATATTTTGCATCACATTTTTGGTCCATTTTTCATAAAATTGTGTTTTTGGCAAATTAGTGACAACTCACTAAAGACTGAAGTTAGAAAATGACAGACATTTGAGTTTCAGATTTTATACCCTTCAGAAAATTCATACTAATGCAAGACCTATTCTATTATCTTTCTAAGTTTATTAGAGCAATATTTAAAAATTGTCCTTATTGTTGTGCCTTTGTCCCACTTCTGTGTATGGCTTTGTCCAGATTTCTTGCTCTTGAAGTTGAGAGGTATGACAAATGTGTCAGGGCCATCACAGTCAGCCAGAGAGATTTCAAATTGTGACATGCTTGTTGCACCCCACTCCCCATGTAGTGACTCTGGATGTGTCCAAGCAAGGCAAGGAGTAGTTGTATCTACCTTGGATGGGGAGGACACACTGCATAAGTACTACAGTGGCTTTTCATCTGTCCTTGATTTTGCAGAATGGTCTGGTTTCTGTCATATTTTGTACTGTTGATTTATGCTTATTACTCAAAGTGCCTGTTGCTCTGTGTTTAAGTAGCAATGCTTTAATGACCATAAGGTAAGCTTGTCTGACATCGTAAGATGCAAGTAAGCTTTAATAAGCATACTGTTAAAGAATTGCCAACATTGAAAGCCTTTCTGTTGTTGCCATGCAGAGAATACTTGACTAGATAATGTATAAGCCTTGGGTATTAAAGGACAGGATTCCATTATTTTAAAAAGCTCATTACACTTGTTGGAGACTTCCAGTCATCTCTACAGGCTTTACCCGTAAACTAAACAGAATGCCAATCATGTGTGGTCCATAACCTGTACAGTAATCCTTTAAGCAATGTATCTTGAGCTTGTTTCTTGTTTGCTTTTCATTTTTACTTTTATCATGTTTTCCCCATGAAGCAAGGTGTCAGGCAGCAGGCCTTTGATGGATAAGAAACATTTTAACAAGTGGGGGCATCACATAGATTTCTACTTTCAGCATGTTGCTTGGTACTTTAATAAAGCTGAATATATTATAATTAGAACTGCAGTGCAAGGAGAAGTGGTTTGAGTTGAGTGCTTCTGGTTTTTCTTATACTTGATTTTGACTGGCATTCCAGTAATGTATTTAAAAGTAATTTATTTTTTCATGCCTCACAACCTTTTGTTTCCATCTAGATATTAAGTAAGCTGTCATGCAGCCAATGCATTGAAATATTTTTATTCTTCTACACTTATTTTTGTCTTGATTGGACTTTCATAATGATGGTTTGCCACCCAGGGCAGCGTATTTAATTAAAGTTAGTTTTTTTGTGGTTTTGTGCATAGCCTCCCTTTATGGTTGACCACACCCCTTCCCTTTGACCCCGCCCATTCAGCATCTCCTGCAGCCCCCCTGTGATTTGAAGTCACCAGCCGCCACTGGTTTGAAGCATTTCAGTTTATGTAATTGTGTTAAGTTGTTCCAAAGTTTAGTGACATAGTTTGAACAGAGTGCCACTTGCTGTGTTGTTTGATTTGATAGTGGTTAGAAGATATTTTTAATATTTTTTGATAGTGGTTAAATACTAACAGAATGCAGTTCCCTAGCTGGTGAGTAATACTGCAGTGTCCTGATTTATATATTAGATTGTGCGCTGTAGCTAGTTGTCTGTAGATTAGGTAGTGTGGAAGGCAGTTTAGTTGTTTTAGGGCTAGACAATGGTAGGCCCGGTATGAAAGGTTGACTACAAATTGTAGCATGCATGTAGTTTTAACATATGGGTAGAGTGCATGTTGATAAAAAGTGGAGATACATAAAGGAGTGATGGAAGGAGATAAGCAGAGGCAAGAGTTTTCATAACAGATTCAGACAGATGAGGTTTTGTTTTCTAAAATAAATCAAGTTTCTCATGTGTTTTTAATGGTATGCAGAATGTGTTGATTGAATTTTAAGTTATCCATTGTGACTCCTAGCAATTTAAAGAGTGATAATATGTCTGTGTTGGTGTTGTTTGCAGATGTACTATGTACTATTTTTAGGTATGACAGTTGTTTAGGTAAGAAGAACATTAGCTTTTTTTTTTCAGGATTTAGAATTAGTTGAGAGGAGCTTAGCCATGCCTCAAGAAAAAAATAAAAATTATTGAGTAAATTCTTATAGCTTCTGAAAGGTTGGAGCTGAGTAGTTGTCATGTGGAAGTTATTTGCTGAATAGTAAAGGATTCAAGACTGATCCTTCGGGAACTCCAATAGAAACTGGGGGGATGGTGAGACCTGACATTTGATACATTCATTTGATAAGTACCTATAAAACTATGAGAAGCATGCATAATTGAGGCTTAAGGAAGAACATTTGAGTAGTAGTATTATTTGGTGAGAAACTTTGCCAAAAACCTTGGATAGGTTGAGAAAGAGAGATGAGACTAGGTTACCTGTATTTCTTTGATGGGTGACTGTGCCAGTGAAACTAAGAACACCATTGAGGCATTAAAAATCAAGCCAGATACCTTCTTACTAGGATTCTTCAATCACGCAAGCATTGGCTGGCACACTTACACCTCTGAAAATAGTTAAGCTCAGCATTTCTTAGACTTCATTAATACCACTGCATTGTAACAAACTGTAAACCTATCTACTAGAGGCTCTAATATTTTTGACCTGGTAGTTTCCATCATAGTCCCTACCTGCACCCTTCCTTGCATCTCCACATCCTGGTTAAGTCTAACCACAAATCAGTCATCTTCTCTGTCATGCCTTGTGGTACCACTTCACCACAAAATTAAACCATCTTTAGGAACTTCTCCTAGGCAAACCTACTTCAACTTGTACAAGATCTATGGAAAATTCACAGAAATCCCTTGCAAATGGACCCCACTGAGAGGAGTTTTGCAATTTGATTTCTACCAGCACCTGAACAGATGCATAGCCATGTCAATCTCCCTAAATATAACTGTAAATTCAGGAATAACCCTCTCTGGTGGAGCTCCCATTATTAATACACCATACAAGAAAAGAAGGAAAATAATGAAAATCTGCAAGAAATCCCCGCCTCCCTACCTCAAGACTAACAGAAACATGCCAGCAAGGAACTTAAAAACGCTATTATAAAATGTAGCGTATAAACTTAAGGCTGTAGATTCCAAATGAAACAACCTACACTGCACTGAACTTGTACATAATAATATCACATATTCTGACCCCAAGAATATAGCTAATGTCTTAGCAGACATATTTGGTGCTAAGCATACCCCTCCTACCCACATTGTTGTTTCACTATCCCTGATAATTCAGTTTCCCCTTCAATCACTTTGAGCAATATCTTAGTATTCCTGTTAAAGGCTAAAAATAGGGCCAGACAACATCCCCGACTACATTCTCATCAGTGTCAAGTATGCACTGTCTGAGCTTCTATTTAAACTGTGCTGCCTCAGCCTGGCTACAGTGTTTTTCCTGATACCTGTAGAACAGCTACTGTGACTTCCCTACACAAGGGAGCTCCCTCTACGACCTGGATAATTACAAAGTTCATCAATCTAGTACAGTGTTGGCAGGGAGGCTGTACAACATTTGGGATTATGAAGTTTATTCTTTTCCCCAATATTGACAATGCTGAGCAAACTTAGAGGTAATATATACTGACAATGAGGGGGTACTGGTGGTGCATGGGGCAAGATCCTACCACCATCAAAAATACTTTATTTAAAAGATTTGAATTTGATGGTTCAGTAGTCAATGTCTCCTGATCGATGGAATGGAAATCCTATGAATTCATCCCTATGCTTGACATATAATCACAAATGTGTGTGTGTGTGTGTGTGTGTGTGTGTGTGTGTGTGTGTGTGTGTGTGTATCTATAATATATATACACGGACAGCTGTTAAGTCAGTGGCATTTGTGTCAATCTTTTTTTTCTCACAAAGTTATACATATTTTTGTTTTGTTATACACTCTTCTTCATGTGATTAACTACACTCAAAACCTAAATGCAGTTGTAAAATAACTTGATTTAACATGGATCATCCTTAAAAATGTATAACTCTATTTTGTACAGTGACTGCAAGTATCATGTACAATTATCTCAGTATACTTACATACAGTCAGATACCACATAACTAATGTATCATGTACAATTATCTCAGTAAACTTACATACTGTCAGATACCACATAACTAATGTATCATGTACAATTACCACAGTATACTTACATACCGTCAGATACCACATAACTAATGTATCATGTACAATTATCTCAGTAAACTTACATACCGTCAGATACCACATAACTAATGTATCATGTACAATTATCTCAGTATATTTACATACCGTCAGATACCACATAACTAATGTATCATGTACAATTATCTCAGTATACTTACATACCGTCAGATACCACATAACTAATGTATCATGTACAAATCTCAGTATACTTACATACCGTCAGATACCACATAACTAATGTATCATGTACAATTATCTCAGTAAGCTTACATACCGTCAGATACCACATAACTAATGTATCATGTACAATTATCTCAGTAAGCTTACATACCGTCAGATACCACATAACTAATGTATCATGTACAATTATCTCAGTAAACTTACATACCGTCAGATACCACATAACTAATGTATCATGTACAATTATCTCAGTATACTTACATACCGTCAGATACCACATAACTAATGTATCATGTACAATTATCTCAGTATACTTACATACCGTCAGATACCACATAACTAATGTATCATGTACAATTATCTCAGTATACTTACATACCGTCAGATACCACATAACTAATGTATCATGTACAATTATCTCAGTAAACTTACATACCGTCAGATACCACATAACTAATGTACCATGTACAATTATCTCAGTAAACTTAGATACTGTCAGATACCACATAACTAATGTATCATGTACAATTATCTCAGTAAACTTACATACCGTCAGATACCACATAACTAATGTATCATGTACAATTATCTCAGTAAACTTGCATACCGTCAGATACCACATAACTAATGTATCATGTACAATTATCTCAGTAAACTTACATACTGTCAGATACCACATAACTAATGTATCATGTACAATTATCTCAGTAAACTTACATACCGTCAGATACCACATAACTAATGTATCATGTACAATTATCTCAGTAAACTTACATACCGTCAGATACCACATAACTAATGTATCATGTACAATTATCTCAGTAAACTTACATACTGTCAGATACCACATAACTAATGTATCATGTACAATTATCTCAGTAAACTTACATACCGTCAGATACCACATAACTAATGTATCATGTACAATTATCTCAGTAAACTTACATACCGTCAGATACCACATAACTAATGTATCATGTACAATTATCTCAGTAAACTTACATACCGTCAGATACCACATAACTAATGTATCATGTACAATTATCTCAGTATATTTACATACTGTCAGATACCACATAACTAATGTATCATGTACAATTATCTCAGTATATTTACATACCGTCAGATACCACATAACTAATGTATCATGTACAATTATCTCAGTATACTTACATACCGTCAGATACCACATAACTAATGTATCATGTACAATTATCTCAGTATATTTACATACCGTCAAATACCACATAACTAATGTATCATGTACAATTATCTCAGTAAACTTACATATCGTCAGATACCACATAACTAATGTATCATGTACACTTATCTCAGTAAACTTACATACCGTCAGATACCACATAACTAATGTATCATGTGCAATTATCTCAGTATATTTACATACTGTCAGATACCACATAACTAATGTATCATGTACAATTATCTCAGTATATTTACATACCGTCAGATACCACATAACTAATGTATCATGTACAGTTATCTCGGTATATTTACATACCGTCAGATACCAGATAACTAATGTATCATGTACAGTTATCTCAGTATACTTACATACCGTCAGATACCACATAACTAATGTATCATGTACAATTATCTCAGTATATTTACATACCGTCAGATACCACATAACTAATGTATCATGTACAATTATCTCAGTATATTTACATACCGTCAGATACCACATAACTAATGTATCATGTACAATTATCTCAGTATACTTACATACCATCAGATACCACATAACTAATGTATCATGTACAATTATCTCAGTATATTTACATACCGTCAGATACCACATAACTAATGTATCATGTACAATTATCTCAGTATATTTACATACCGTCAGATACCACATAACTAATGTATCATGTACAGTTATCTCAGTAAACTTACATACCGTCAGATACCACATAACTAATGTATCATGTACAATTATCTCAGTATACTTACATACCGTCAGATACCACATAACTAATGTATCATGTACAATTATCTCAGTATATTTACATACTGTCAGATACCACATAACTAATGTATCATGTACAATTATCTCAGTATATTTACATACCGTCAGATACCACATAACTAATGTATCATGTACAATTATCTCAGTATACTTACATACCGTCAGATACCACATAACTAATGTATCATGTACAATTATCTCAGTATATTTACATACCGTCAGATACCACATAACTAATGTATCATGTACAATTATCTCAGTATATTTACATACCGTCAGATACCACATAACTAATGTATCATGTACAGTTATCTCAGTAAACTTACATACCGTCAGATACCACATAACTAATGTATCATGTACAATTATCTCAGTATACTTACATACCGTCAGATACCACATAACTAATGTATCATGTACAATTATCTCAGTATACTTACATACCGTCAGATACCACATAACTAATTTACTCCCTAAAATACACTAGTAATTTCTCCATTCTTTTCTCTCTGCTTCCTTTTATTTACCACTTTCCTTTCACTGATACTTCATCGTTATTAACAGTAATTTCTCTTCTACTTTTTTGTTAATTGTGCAATTTACTTCCTTGGCCTGGATCCAGTCGAGTTATGTAATACTGTCTGAGCTAATGTATCAAAATCAAATATATACAGCTTGATAGAGATATCCATACCCAGGTAGTGCTAATTGGCAATGAGCAAAAGGAGCAGGAATCTGGGTAATCAGATGACCACATGCAAATGAAGGCACACAGTCAAACAAGTGCAGTATTTAATGCAAATGAGTGTCTGCACAAGCATTTTAAAATTCAGTCATCAAGACCAAAGTTGTATAACTAGTTTCATCCATAAGTGGCACATATTTAAGTATTTTTTTTTAGCATGTACTCTGATAAAAAACATATATGTGATTATTGTGATAATGATATATATATATATATATATATATATATATATATATATATATATATATATATATATATATATATATATATAGTATAATTGGAGTTGTAATAAGTATAACTCCACAGAAATGTCATATAAAATTGAAGTAAGAGCCAAAAGAAGAACAGTCTTCCAAGTACAATGTTGCAAGGTAGATGAAGAAGCAGGCTCAAAAGGATCCTGGGTCAATTTTTGAAGTACAAATTGGGGTCCCATTAAGTCGGAATGGGGTTGCAGGGAGGCCTGATATGAAGGACACCTTTGAGAAACTGCTTGAACTCAAACAGAGAGCACAGGGGAGATTCAAGTGCAGACAAGCAATTGCTGATAGGTGAGCTTTAATTGAAGATTATGCCTTGGGGAAAAAAAAATATATATATATATATATATATATATATATATATATATATATATATATATATAGTTTTCTGGTAGTAGATTTCCTGGTCTTCTGCAGAACCTGTAGCATGTCCTCAGAAAAGAGATGCCAAAAATAATTCAAAACCCTATTAGCCACAGTGTCATTTGACGAGTGAGTGGACAGGTGAGGATAGACAAGAAATCCCTTGTCTTGTGGGAGAAGATCCACCCGGTGATTGCCCCTGACCAATTGAGAAAAATGGGGAACTCAATGCTGTATGGGCCAAAAGGGAGTCACCAGCAAGATTTTGAAAGAGTCCTGCCTGATCTTGTGCTGTACTCATGGCAACAGAGGAGGGGGGAGGAAGAGTACAGAAACATTCCCTTCCCAGGATAAGACAGGAAGTCCGCATTCCAAGTTGGAGGACTTAGGACTCTTGAACAGCACAGAAGTTGTCTGTTCAGAGGTGAGGCAAAAAGGTCTATCTGAGGAACACCCGACTGAGGGACAATGTCCAGGAACACATATCTGTGTAGCATCCATTTGAGAGCCAGTGTTCTGGACCTGCTGAAAGTGTCTACTGTAAGATTGTGCTCAGAGGGAATGTAAACTGCCTGAAGAGTCATTTGATACTGGATAGCTATTTGCCAGACCTGAAAAGCTAGTGTGTAAAGGAGATATGACCTCGTGCCTCCTTGCTTGTTGACATACCACATCACAGTGGTATTGTCTGTGAAGACTTTATGGGCCCTGGGATAAAAGAGGAGATAAAAACTTGCAGAGTTCCCATCTCTTTTATACTGATATGGTCCAACCTCTGATGAGGAGGCCAGAGACCCTGGACCTTTAGGGACCACAAAAATCTCCCCACCCCAAATCTGAGGGATCCATGAACAGCTCCTAAGAGGGAATTGGAGCCTGGAAGGGAAGCCTTGGATTGAGAGACGGTTGATGAATCCACCACTGAAGCTCAAGTTTGAGACAAGGAAGAAAAGGAACAGGAAACTCCAAAGGGTGGCAATGTTGAAGCCACACCAATTTGAGGTACCATTGAAATTTCCTCATACGGAGCCAGGGAAGAGGCAGCATGGAATAATGGGGCCAAAAATCACAGAACCCTGATAAAGCCCTTGGCTGTGAGAAAAATGACAGCGGAAGAAGAGACTGGAAAAAGGTTGTCAGAGACAGAACCTTGGGAGCAGGGAGAGATGCCAATACGGGAACAGTCTGAAGCCTGCAAGTGAGGAAAACATGATCCTGGGAAGGCATCAGGACTGATTTCTGGTGGTTTATGGTGTACCTAGAATGTATAAAAGACAAATGATAAACTGGAGATCCTGTAATAGACTGCTGGTAGAAGGAGACTGAATGAGCAGGTCATCTACATAAGTAAAAATCTGAATCCTCCTAAGCCTGCAAAAAGCAATGACAGGAGCAAAGCATTTGGTGAATACCCTTGGGGCAGTAGAAAAGCCAAATTTCAAAGGAGATAACTGAAAATGCAAGGAGGAAACAGTGAAATGTTAAAATATCCTGAACAGATAGTGAATGAGGATGTAAAGGTATGTATCCTTGATATCTAGAGGGCCTGGGGAAGAAGAAGAAGAAGACACAAGGTCTAAAGAGACAATGACCAAGAAGAAGGAACCTTGAGAAAGGTGTTGAGCAGAGAAAGATCTAGAATTACACCGATAAAAAACAATTGTGTAAATTTCTAAATAGTGACCCAAAACAGCTCCAGGACAAACAAAGACTTTATTGGCCTGAACACTCGAGTCAACCAAAAAACAAGAAAATAAAAAAAAATACATATATATATATATATATATATATATATATATATATATATATATATATATATTGCATGTTAGTTTTTAAATGTTTTAATGTTTTAATACATAAAATGATGCAGTTTTAGACGATCATAGAATGCATTAAGTATTTGCTGTTATTCACAGTAAACATTTATGTTTTCATATTCATTTATTTATTTATATATACATTTTCAAGTATATATTATCTAATCACATTCACTTGTATATTATTTGCTTAATTGTTTTAGATTTGTGATTGGTTTCGTGTAGGGGGTGTGTGTTTTTTGAATGTATTTAAAAACTGAAACTACAAATGGTTCTTTTCACTCTGATGATGCCCAACTGTTATGATGGGTGAAAGCGCTAAGTGAATTTGTTTTTATTTTCTTGTTTTTTGGTTGACTCGAGTGTTCGGTCCAATAAAGTCTTTGTTTGTCCTGGAGCTGGTTTGGGTCACTATTTAAAAGATCTAGAATTAGTCTCCATGTACCATCCTTCCAAGTAACCAAAAATGCGCTGGAATAAAATTCCTTCCCCACCTGGGTGGGTAGAGTGAGCTGAACGGTGCCCTAATCCAAAAGAGACTGCAGAACCTCTGGAAAATGAGGAAGCTGTTCTCGAGGAGGTTATGGAATGCTCAAAAAGGGGGGATGGGATTTCTAAATCACAAATATTCCTAAGGGATAACAGAGAGCACACAAGAGTCTGAGGTGATCTGATGCCAATTTGGGAGAGAAAAAGAAAGGCAGAAGGAGAGAGGCACAGGAAAGAAAGGGTTAACTGTAAGTAAAACAAAATTTTGTTCTTAACAGTAATATCTTTATAGTGTATGAGATAATCATCATGCTATAAAGTAAAGTTTTCTCAGTTAATTTCAAGTGTAATGGGGATACTAAGTAAACAGGTGCCCTGTTTTTTCCTTCTTTTCTCTTACTTCTTGTTCACTTTTAAGAAATGTAGGCACTGCAATGTAAAAAAAAAGGAAAAAAAAGAAAGGTCTGGTCAAAAGAGTATGATACAAGAACAATTTATGTGCTTTTTCCATTTTTGCATAGGGGAATGCCTGGATTAAGGCCCTTGGCTTGATCTAGTAACTCATTTTAAGAAAAAGCAAATAAATAAAAAAGAACATTGCATATAATAAAACGTTTCTCTACAAATAAATAAATAAATAAATGCTTGTAGAAGTATCTCTGTATCTGATTTTCATGTCTCCATGGAGACAATCTGATAAAGAGCAATAGGTTCATAGGTTCATACTAGGCTATCTGCCGTAGGGCATTTATGCCTAGCCAGAGTGTGTTTGGCTTTCGCCACCCACTTTAAATTAATTTTGCTATGCCCTTTTTCGAGGTTAGTATACTGTGCCTGTGTCTAACAGTGACACAGAAGTGATATCCGGGGTAAAACTACAATCTCCCATCCACTCATCAAGATTCCTCTTGAAGAGAGTCAATGAGGGACTCTGCCTAACCTGGACTGGGATTTTATTCCAGAGTGAAGGGAGCCTCTGGGCTAAGAATCTGTCCCTCCAGCATGTCCTATTTATTTCAGTGCTGAGGTTCAAGTCTCTCGAGCGCATAGCTCGATGGGATTTGGATTTTCTGAGGTGCAGCATGTCCATTAATTCCGGGTTGGACATGGCTTTATACGTCAGGCACAGATTGCCTCTGAGAAGGCGGTATGCCACTGAGTAGAGCTGGAGCTTCTTTAACCGGGCAGCATATGGCATCTGTTTGAGCCCTTTGATCCTCTTGGTGAGGTACTTTTGGGGTCTTTCCAGTTGCTGCAGGTGTCTGGTAAGGTACATCCCAAAAGGGGCATTGTACTCAATTATGGGCCTGATGAGGGATGAGTAAAGAGGCACGATGACCTCCCCTGATCTAGATGTGAATCCCTTCATGATTAGGTGGGCTATATAAAATGTTCTTTTAACCACTTTGGCCACGTGGTTGTCAAATGAGAGATTGCTATCAACTTGGGTCCCCAGGTCCCTAATTACTTCTTCTGTACTTAATGGATGGCCACCTATGTGGTAATTTGTGGGCACTTTGTTTTTGCCAAAGGGGATGACTATACACTTTTTGGCGTTTAGCTTGAGGCCATGGCTCTGGCACCAGTTGTCTGTTTCTATGAGGCCCTTTTGGAAGATGTTTGTGTCGGCTGGAGAGTCGATTATGGTGCCCAGTTTGCAGTCATCTGTGAACTTGGTCAGCCACAGTCCTTCCGTGTTGGCCTGTACCTCCGAGAAATATATACCGAACAAGAGAGGTCCAGGACTGAGCCTTGTGGGAGGTCACTTGTAACTGGTTTGGAGTCTGACATGGCTCCAGCAATTCTAACCATGTGGGTTCTGTCCTTGAGCCAGTTTGCAACCCATCTAGTGACATAGGGGTTTATATTTAAGCTGATGAGCTTATCTATAATGCCCGAGTGGGGTATTGTATCAAAGGCTTTTGCGAGGTCCAGGTAGGCTGTGTGGACCACCTTCCCCTCATCAATGGCTTTGGTGACTGTTTCAAAGAAATCAACCAGGTTTAAGAGGCAGGATCTGCCCTTAACAAAACTGAACTGGGTAGGATCCAGTGTCTATAGGTCCCCAATATCTTTATTTATGAGGTCCATGATGATCCTTTTCATAGCTTTGCAGACCAAGCTAGTCAGGCTTATGAGGCGATAGTTTCCAGGATCCGTTGAGGCACCACCTTTGTGGAGAGAGACCACTGTTGCTGTACGCCACTCTTTGGGTACATATTCTGTAGTAAGGCTGAGATTGAACATTAGTTTTATGTTTGGGTTTAGCTCTTCTTGGAGTTCATGTAGGACGCAGCCAGGGCCACCGTCTGGTCCCATTGATGCTGTGTTTTTTGCTTTGGAGAGGGTGGCTCTTACCTGAGCATCTGAGATGTCAGGAGTGCAGCACTCTGCTGGGATAGATATTTGCCCTTTTGGTGGGGAGGAGGGGGGGAGTTTGCGCTGAACCTGTCAGCTAGGATGTTGGCAATGTCTGTGGGTTCGGTGTATTTTTTGTCATTTTGGACTAATTCTGAGCATATCTGGGAATTCCCACCCAGGTTCCTAACATAACTAAATAAATCCTTGTGATTATCCTTAGTGTCCTGTGCAATTTGTCTCTCGAAGATGGCCTTAGATGATTTTATGAGTGCCCGTAGTTTTTTGCTAATACTGATCAGAGATGCCTTCCCTTTTTGGGATTTTGCTCTATCATGTAGTAGCTTCCTCCTTCTATTGTATAGTTTATTTATGGCTGGGGTCCACCAGACAGAATGTCTGCCTTTGGAGGATTGGGTCTTGGTTTTATTCGGGATTGCAAGATCCATGCATTCCTGAAGGTGTTCATAGAATGTGTTTATAAAGGATTCTGCAGTCTGGGCCGTATTTTCCACAGGCCCGGGGGCTTTGAAGGATTCCACCTCGGTTTTGAGGAGTGTGAAATTTGCTTTAGAGAAGTTTTTCACTGTGGTTTTCTGGGCAGGGGGTGGGGTCGGGATGTGAATATCCAGAGAGATTAGTTTATGGTCTGATCTTACCAGTGAGGGATACACTTCTGGTCTGGAGCATAGAGTCCCCATGTTGGTGATGATCAGGTCCAGTATGTTTTCCCCTCTTGTGGGAGTGGTAACAAGTTGTTCCATAGCATTTGAGTTTATAAATTCTAGGAACCTTTGGGCTAGGGTGTTAGAGCTAGAGTAATGCTCCCAGTCTATGTTTGGGTAGTTGAAGTCGCCCAATATAATGGTGTTTGGAGAGACCTTCATATTTTCCAGTGTTCTCCGGAAGGCCGAGTGGGGTTCCTGGGTTTGGGAGGGTGGTCTGTAGCAGGCTATAAATGGGAAGGCAGTTGTACCCACTGTTAGTTGCACATGGATAGCCTCTAATGCTTTGTGCTGTGCCACCAACCTGGAGGTGTGAGTATCTTTGACGAATATTGATACCCCCCCTCCTTTTGTGGTTCGGTCCAAGTTTTGGGGCCGAAAAGCATGGTATGAGGTATAACCTGGTAGTGCTGGGGTGGGGTTTCTGTTACTGCACATATATCGATGTTCTCCATGCTAAGGAGAGTTTTGAGTGCGTGCATCTTGAGGTTTAGACTTCTGGCGTTGAGTAGCATTACTCTTAGTTTCTTATCCCTTGTGATACCTATGGAGGTGGGTTTGTCTTTTGAGCCTTGCCTAAAAAAGGCACTATGGGGGTAGCAAGAGCCTTTGCCAATATCCGAAAGCCCAGGGGTGACAGGTGGAAGCCATCCCTAGCGAAGCATCGTGGCTTGTCAAGCATGTCATCCCAGGCTGAAAGGCATTGGATCCCCTTTGAATAACACCAATACTTAAGCCAATTGTTGAAATTGATCATCTTGTCTTCATATTGTGGCATCATTCTTGGTGAGGGTAAGATGCTACTCAAGGTCAGGGTCATACCGGCCTGGGCTACATGCTCAGAGAGCTCCTCTATGTCTCTTTTCATGTAGGCCAGGGAGGTACATCTCAGGTCATTCACACCAGCATGGACAATGACTGAGTCATATTTGTACTTGCCTTGGAGTGACCTGAGTGCTTGTGTTATGTGGCGGATCCTAGTGCCCGACAGGCAGCTCACCATGACCTTCTCCTTGTTCAGCCTGGTGAGCAGGACGTCAGTGTGCCTGATGATAGAGTCACCTATTACAAGTGTATCAGGTGTGTTGTTTAGCCTTAAGGGCTGTGACTGTTCGGCACACTGGCTTTGTGAGCTATGTGTTGCACATGTTTTGTTTTGGGGTAGCAGTTGCTTGGGTATCTGCTTTGGAGGTCTCTGCTGCTTAAGCAGATTTTAATTTAGAGCCTCCGAGTATGTTTTTGTGTGTTTATGTGTTTGGTTTGCTGTTGTGGTAGGTCTATGTGAGACTGGAATTGTAGTGAGTGTGGTTTCCTTCTCCTCTTGACTGGTTATGCCAGTACTGAGTTGAGAGAGCTTAGCCTCCAGTTTGGCTATATGGTTGCATCTCTCACATGTGTTGGAATTTGTTGGGAGGGGGAGAGGGTTGTCTGTGTACATGAGGCAGTTGTAACATTGCCTGAAGATTCCCAGATTCACCAGCTGGACCGGAGAGGAGATTGACAACTGACCTTTGGACATGCTAGAATAGTATTGGGAATTCCTTTATAATTAAAAAAAGGGCCAATGGGGAACAAGGTACTCAAGGGGAGTTTGTGAGGGTGTAGTGCTTTTAATTTTTTAGTGCTGACTTAGTGAGCAAGTGCCAGGTAACTTAAATGCAATGTGTTACAGGTAACTTAAATGCAAAAATGACAAACAGTAACTTTCTTTCAAGTGAAACAAGGAAACAAGTACAGTAAGCAATGCAGATATCACTAGGGATCCACAGAAGCACTGAAAAGCCGCATTTTAGGTGAAATTAGCATTTCTGGGAAATAAGCAAACAAACAACAAGCATAAAAACAAAGCTAGATTCAGCAGGCCTGGATCTAGTCTATGCTACAGCAAACAAGGTGTACCAATTTCAGTAAGAAACAGTTCAATTATGCAGGCACTATAAGCCTTTAACCAGAAATTCCCAGCTCAGAAGGGCAGAGTCCAGCCTCTGCTCCCACAAGAGTGCAGACCACGAACCTTCTTAATGTAAAATAACTGGCCTGAAGCCCAAGTGCTTAAACCAGAACTAATACACTTTTAGAATAACAGACACTAAGCCCTCAATCAGCAGTTCCCAACTTAGAAGGATGTATGCTACCTGTCCTGGCACCACAGTGCAGGCCACAAACCTTCTTAATGTAAAACAACTGGTCTGAACCCCAAGTGCTTAAACTAAAAGGCTTAGAATGAGTTACACCAAGCAGTAATAAATACAATTGAATACTTTTAAGATGACGCAAAAGCAAAATAAAGTAGGAAGAAACACAAATACAGTAAAAGCAGATAAAAATTTTTTTTTTTTTTTTTTAAGTGGAAAGAGAGAAAGGAGTAGCAGAAACTACTCTGATTGGCCTTCTCAAATGTTCTCCCTGTACTGGGTAGAATGAGGTAATGACACTAGACTGGGAGGAGGGTCCCAGATCAAATTTACACTAGGGGCGGGCAAAGCCACAAACTGCAGAAATGTTTCTCACTCCTGAAAAGCAGCAGTGAGCCTTTAAATGAAAGTTTTAAACAGCTAAAGGAGCCTCTAGAAAAAAGAGTTTAACTGCAACAAGTTATTACAAACAAACAACCCAACAGATGCTTAATAAAATTGGACAATTTCCAGTTAATACCTCACACACAGTGAAACTAGCTAGAAAAATACACAGTACACACAGTGCTATAAATAACAAAGAAATAAAGAACAAAATAAACAAAAAACAGGATACTTAATGTTATATATTATAGCTCCGAGTTTCCTCAGTGTCCTTCCTTCGATCAAGCTCAGTCTGAAATGGCAGAACACTCACAAATGAACTTCTTAGGTAACAGAAAGTTGAAACCTGAGACAGTTTTTAAGAAAGAAATCTCAAAAGAACCAATGAGGTGCTTAGTCTAAGCTGTAGTCCAGGTGACCTCAGTCAGCTAATGACCTCAAACAATTCTCTCTCACTGAAATGCCTGTAATAATATATAAATATTATTTATATAATAAAGGAGAATACTTCTTTCTTTCAGTGGCTTTCTTTCAATGGCTAGGAGATAATATTTTCTAAAACTATTCAAGTGTTTTCCCATTCTGGGAGAGCAATAAAGATAAGACAAAACCACACAGCACAGGCTGTACAATGCATCTTAACAAGAAAAACCTTCTTCTTAGGTTAACTCAAGTCAATGAGTGTGCCTGTCAATTTGGGAAATTGTTCATATTAGGAGGGTAAAACTTCAATATTTGAAGATATACATAGTTTTGTATGTTAGTATTAAATTAATAGGTTTTAGGGGTATATTGGGGATGTATTTGTTTGAGAGCTTTCAATAAAATAGGAAGTTTTGTAAGATGTGACATAGGCTCAAATGGATATGACAAGAAACAACTGTATAAGAGATCAACCTGCCAAATATTAGTGTGTGCATATATCACAAAATCTGGAACTAGATACTTAATGAAAAAGCTGTTACAAATAAAAGGTGGGCATAACTATTTAATATAATGATGCTTTCTATATTGACTTTAAATATTAATGGTCTCAGATATATACAAAAAAAGTAGTGAACTATATTAAAAATGTAAAGTGCAAATAGCTATGCTACAGGAGATACATTTAGAACAAATTGAATATGTGAATTTGATAAAGAAAGGTTTTCAGAATGGTTATTCAGAGGAATACCTGGGACAAAGATAAGAAGAGTATGTATATTAATTAAAAGAGGAGCTCCAATGGTGATAGAAGAGGATAAAAAATATAATAATGGTAGATTTGTAGTAATAAGGGGCTACTGGCAAGGGAGGAGGATTACTCTGGCATGTATTTATATTCCACCTAAAACTGCTATAATGGAGCTTAAGAAAATTCTGGGAGAAATAATCAATTTTCAGCAAGGGAATATTACTTATAGGTGGGAACTGAAATTTGATTTGCAGTAGTGAAGATGTGTCTGTGGTGCCCAGAAGGGAAAACATAACAAAGGAGGGTAGATTCTTGAAGAAAATTATGAAAATATTTGGCATGGAAGAATTCAGTTTAGTAGTAGGAGTTTAGAGTGAATTTACATATTATTCCACAAGATACAAAAGCTGGGTTAGGCTAGACAGAACTTACATTTCACAAGAGCATGTACATTTAATTGAAAGTTTTGATACATATCCAATAACTATTTCAGATCACATACCAATAATAACTAAAATAAAAATACAGGGTAATGAAATAAAAATGAGACACTGGCAGTTCCCACCTATCTGTTGAAAAGAGAGGAGTTTAAGGACTAGATTGTGGAAATAATTCTGCATGTATTAGAGAAGATAAAACTTCTTTACTGAAAATATAGCTAAGTGTGGGATGACATTAAAGTGGAGCTTAAAAATAGGGTGGAAATAAAAGAAAGAGAGATATGGTTAAGATGTAACAAGAATTATTCAGAGGGACTGACAAATGTTAAAGTATTACAGAATGGGGGACTCTCACAGAACATGAAGAGGGGCAATGGCAGAATGCTAAGCAGAAAATAAAGGATTACCTTGGTGAATAAATTAGACACTGTCATCTGTGCTAGCATGTCTGGCTGAAGTTCTGTATATAATTTCAGATTAACCTGGGTGGCGCAGTGGTGCAGCTGTTAATGCTGTCACCTCACAGCAAGAGGTTCTCTGGTTCGATTCTCGGCTGGGGTGCCTTCTGTGTGGAGTTTACATGTTCTCCCTGCGTGGGTTTCCTCCGGGTACTCCAGTTTCCTCCCACATTCTAAAAACATGCTTCTGGAGCATTTCTCCCCAGGCCTCCACTGAAAACAAGATCTATGGAACCTAGTCGGACTTTCCCGGTCAACAAATGCTAAATAATAAAATAAAAACCTGTGTATTATTATACTATGCATAACTAGCTATCGTATTGTAAATAAGTTCTTACATGTTGATTTATGATCTGTTTGAACAGAATGTTTTAAAAACTTGAACAGTATCCTTTTACATTTCTAACTGTGCATGTTTGTGAAGAGAGATTCTAAAGTCAAACTGTCTCAAATTCAGCTGATAAGCAGATGATGTCATCGGAACATTGCCATTTCTATGTGCAAATGTCAGAAGCTGAAAGACAAGAAGCTACTTTTAAAAAACAGCTGTTGGTTAAATTTAAAAATATGAAATGAAAATTAGAACTGAAACAGTTGAAAGGATAGTCTATAAAAGGGCCTGCTGAAGACAGTTGTCATTTGTCAATTGAACTGTGCAGTGGATACCCAAAAAGGATTCACCAAGAACTGTAAGCCTGCCTTTGCTCTGTTGTATTAATTTAGTTTAGATCAGGGGCAGTGTTCTTTAGTTAGTTAGGAAATTATAACTAATCAGCTTGATCAGTTAGAGTTTTTCTGAATGTTTGATATCTATCCTACAGTATTGATTTAATTTTCCTGGTGATTGAATTCTGTTTGTTTATTGAGAATTGCTGTTTTATATTTTTAATAATTTTGCTCAATATTAAATATTTTTTATTAACTTACATTGTGGCTGGATAATCAGTGTTTTTCTTTAGTGATTTGAAAGGGCTTACACTTGCTTTGATAATTCCCAGGGCCACTCCAAAAGACTGGCTGCTTACGTTATTTGATATTTGTTTTAATATTTAATTTTCTTAATTGGACACCCTTTCAGAAAGGCATGAAGACACTCTGATTGGTGTCAGCATTACCGTATTATCTTGGGGAAGGGACACAGATGGAAATCTGTGTCAGGCTTTCTCAGAAGTTTTTGGATATGTGAGATTTGATTTATTTAAGAGTGAGCGTATCAGACATCTTAAACTGGGATACATTGTTCTGAAGTGTGTAATAAGGAGTTACATTAGGGGTGGACAGAAGTATACAGTCCAGTTCCAGGCTATAGAGCATGTTCTTGTTGTGCTCTTAGGGGAAACTTGTGAAATATTACAACTGTTTAAGTGACAGTCTCACATTGGAGTCAGTAGTGAGAATTGAAGCTCCTTACTTACTTACCCAGAATAGTAAGGGATGTCACATTATTTGGTGGCAGTTGAGTGGGATATTATCTGGACATCACATTAATTGGAAGCAGTCCGGTGGGATATTAACTGGATGTCACATTAATTGGTGGCAGTCCAGTGGGATATTTACCAGATATCACATTAATTGGTGGCAGTCTGGTGGGATATTAACCGGATGTCACATTAATTGGTGGCAGAGGTGTGAGATTTTTAAATGGATTTCAATAGCCTGTGGATAGCTGTCATTAAGGTGTGCACTCTTGACAGCCACAAAGTAAACATAAAGCATCTTAGTTCACCACAGTTTTATTTATTTTTAGTTAGTTAGTCAGAGGCAGCAGGCAAAGATGTCAGCAAAAAAACTATAGTAAGCTGACAAATAACCAGCTGGCCAAGGAGTGTGAAGCCAAAGGACTGGTGCATGCCATCCTGACCTAAGGAAGCAATGATGTCAGCCTTAGTTGCAGCTTCAGCTCAGATCAGCCATTGGAGGATATCCAGTTTGATACTGAGGATGTGCAGCCTTCTGAGATAGGAAATCCAGCTTTTCTTTGGAGGACCTGAGAATCCATCTACAGTTAAGGAGACAGGAACTGGAGGCTAGAGAGAAGCAGCACCAAAATGAACTGCAGGTTAGGAAGAAATAGCACTGATATGAACTGGAAGCCAAATGATGGGAGGCTGTGGAGACAATATGATGTCTTGAACTGGAATCCACAGAGAGACTGAAGCATTTTGAAGCCAAGTCAAATGAGAGACAGCACCAACTTCAAGTGGAGCTTCTTACCCTTCAAGAGGGTCATGGAGATAATGGGGAAGGGAATAACTATACCCCAGAAGCTGTAAAGGTCAGTAAGCTTTTTCCTTAATACAGGCATGGGGATGACTTTGATAGTTTAATTCATATATTTGAGAGGGTATGTAGACAATATGGTGTTGACTGTGAGCTCTGGGCTTGGATCCTGACTCCCTTACTCCATGGTAAAGCTGTTCAGGCCATGTCAAAACTGTCTGATGTAGATTGTTTGAATTATGTTAAAGTTAAGGACTGTCTTCTAGATTGTTTTAAACTAACACCTGAAGCTTATAGGAAAAAGCTAGATAAGCAAGCAGAGCACCAATGACTAAGAAAGAGTTACCCAGTGCTACACATGGACATAAGGGAACCCATGGGGGCAGTCTCAACCACTCCGACACAGTACACAAGTAACTGGGGAAACTACTAGTCCAACTACACAGTTAGGGATTAGATGTTTCAAGTGTAACCAGAAGAGTCATATAGCAGTCAAATGTCCATCAAGGCAAGGTGAGAAACAGAAGGTGGGAAAGCCACAAGTGGTGATGATAAACTGCCAGTGGTAAGTTGTTTGGAAACAATAGGGGTGCCAATCTATCACCAAAATTTATATTCTATCTTAGTAAATGGTAGAGAGGTTACTGCTAAGAGAGACACAGCTTCTGATATATAACCATTGTGAAACCTGTATTGGCTATAGAAGAGCAGTACTTGCTTGGACAGTCCACTTCAGTGTTTGGGAGGTGCCCCATTCCAAATACCTTTGGCTAGGGTTCATCTTGAATGGGAGGGTGGAACAGTAAGCAGGCAGGTAGGTGTGTTTGAGGATATTCCTGCAGATGTCCTGATAGGGAATGACTGTGATGATACAGTGCCTTGTGTGCATGCAGTGACATGTAGTCAAGCTTGGAGACAGGCATGTAAGTCTGGTAGCCTGGGGAGACCCAGACAGATTTCATACATGAAGCTGGGACTGGTGTGATGGCTGTTTCAGAGAAGGAGCTATCCTGTAGCAGTAAGCCTGAAAGTGAGCAATAGCTGCTGGGAGGTACTGATGTTTCCTTGGACACAGTGACTGCAAGGACAGAGGTGAGTCAGAAGTTATTAAGCTTCCTGTGGAAGGGGAGATTGTGTTTGAGAATATTTCTGTAGATGTCATGATAGGGAATGACTGTAATGATGCAGTGCCTTGTGTGCATGCAGTGTCACATAGTCAGGCTGGGAGACAGGGATGTAGGTCCAGTCGCCTGGGGGAGTCCCAGACAGATCTCATACCTGAAGCTGGGACTGGTGTGGTGGCTGTTTCAGAGAAGGAGCTATCATGTAGCAGTAAATCTGAAAGTGAACCACAGCTGCAGGTAGGTACTGATGTTCCCTTGGACACGGTGATTGCAAAGATGAAGGTAAGTGACAGTATCCCGACTGACAGTGAGGCACAGCTGTCAGACGTTACTAGGCTTCCTGTGGAAGAGGAGCTTTGAAGG
Organism: Protopterus annectens; assembly: GCF_019279795.1. Classification (NCBI taxonomy): domain Eukaryota; kingdom Metazoa; phylum Chordata; order Ceratodontiformes; family Protopteridae; genus Protopterus; species Protopterus annectens. Next base: position 596,946,503 of record NC_056731.1, on the reverse strand, counting down.
GCCACAAAGGTCGAGTTGAGAAAGGCACAACTTATGGACCCTACATTACAAAGCTTGAGGAAGATGGCTAAGGAAGCACCTGAGGCTCAAGGAAGAGGGCAGTTTGTATATGGGAACAAAGGTTTGCTGTATAAAGAGTGGAATCCTAAGGGAAGGCTGGAAGGTGAAGCAGTACAGCAGTTGGCAGAGCCTAGAGTCTACCTTCTGCCACTTCTAGCTATAGTCCCTAATATTTCTTGTGCAGGTGATATGGAGGTGGAGAAGGAAGGTTTGTTGTATAGAAAGTGGACTGCTAAAGGAGGGCTGGAATGTGAGGTAGTAAGGCAGTTGATACAGCCTACAGCCTACCATCTGCCACTTCTAGCTATAGTACCTAATATTCCTTTTGCAGGTTATGTTGATGTAGAGTAGGTAGCAAATGTTTTGCTAGAAATTTTCAGCAGGGTAGATCTTCCAAGCGAGATGCTGACTGACCAAGGTGCCAACTCCATGTCAGACCTGCTGACTTGTTTATGGAAGTGCTGTAGAAAGTTAAACTTTACATTAAAGACTATGCTATGGGCATTTGCAGACCAGTTTAAAAGGGTAGAGTTACCCATTAAACCCAGTAAATGTGAGGTGGGTATAACAGAGGCCGCTTACTTAAAACACAGAGTGGGTAGTGATAACATTTGGCCAGAACCTGTCAAAGTGGAAGGTTTTAAAGCATGGCCAGTTCCTGTTACTAAAAAGCAAGTGAGAGGATTTCTAGGGAGAGCAGGATGCTGTAAAAATGTGTGCCAAGTTGTGGTGCAATGGCTGCACCCCTTACTTATCCAACTAGGAAAAATAACTCGGATGAGGTAGTATGGACCACAGATTGTGGACAGGCATTCAAAAACTTAAGCAGATTTTTGGAGGACCCCCTGTGTTGGCCAGGCCAGATTATAGTGAAGAGTTTGTTATGCAAATGGATACTTCAGATTGTTGGGGCAGGAGCTGTGCTCAGCCAAGTTTCCTCAGAAGGAGAAAAACACTGCAGTGGGCTTAGTAATGCCAATGCAAATGGATTGCCCAAGAGAGGAGTGGGTTGATATTCCTAGACAGATCCATTGTTCTCAAGTGTTGGTTTTCAAGGGTCACTTGAAAACTGTGATTGAGTCATGTGGGGGGCAGAAATGTGAAGAAATTAGACACTGTCAATTAGCATGTCTGGCTGAAGTTCTGTATATAATTTTAGATTGACCTGTGTATTATTATGCCAGCATGACTAATTATGGTACTGTAAATAAGTTCTTACATGTTGGACTTATAATCTGTTTGAACAGAATGTTTTAAAGTCTTGAACAGTGTACTTTTCATTTCTAATTGCAAATGTTTGTGAAGAGAGATTCTAAAGGCAAACTGTCTCAGATTCAGCTGATCAGCAGATGGGATCATCAGAATGTTGATGTTGCTATTTGTTACTGTCAGAAGCTGAAAGACAGGAAGCAACGTTTAGAAAACAGCCATTGGTTTAATTTAAAAATATGAAATGAGAATTAGAGCTGGAACAGTTGAACGTTAGGCTAGCCTATAAAAGAGCCTGCTGAAGATAGTTGTCAGTTACAGTTGTCAGTTGAACTGTGCAGTGGATACTCAAAAAGGACTCATCAAGAGCTGTAAGCCTGCCTTTACTCTGTTGTATTACTTTAGTTTAGATCAGGGACAGCATTCTTAAGTTAGTTAGGAAATTATAACTAATCAGCTAGATAAGTTAGAGTTTTTCTGAATGTTGGATCTCTATCCTACAGTATTGATTTCATTTTCCTGGTGATTGAGTTCTGTTTCTTTACTGGGTATTACTGTTTTCTATTTTTAGTCATTTGCTCAACATTAAATATTTTTATTAACTTACATTGGGGCTGGACAATCAGTGTTTTTCTTTAGTTACTTGAGAATGCTTATACTTGCTTTGATAATTCCCAGGGCCACACCGAAAGCCTGGCTACTTAAGTCATTTGCTACTATTTGCTTAGGTAACTTGCTATTTGTTTTAATATTTAAGTTTCATAATTGGACACGTCTTTAGAAGGGCATGAAGACACTCTGATTAGTGGCAGCATTACCGTATTATTTTGTGGAAAGAACACAGCTAGAAATCTGTCTCAGGCTTTACCAGAAGTGTTTGAATGTGTAAGATTTAATTTATTTAAGTGTGACTGTATCAGAGGTCTTTAACTGGGACATATTGCTCTAAATTGTGTAATAAGGAGTTAGCAGGAGGAACATGCTTAGAACCCTTATTACCTTTATGAGGGGGGAGTCTGTCTATGAACAGAGGCAGACTTAGAAGGATAATTCCCCTGGAATTTTGGTTAGGGAGACAAAAATTTGTTTTGAGTTCCTACAAAGCCTTATCCTGGGTGGACTTAAATAATTCAGCAGTAACTGTCCCAAAAAGATTCTTGTTATCCATAGTGGCATCTAAAAACTTGGCCTTAATATTATCAGGTAAAGCCTGAAGACGTAAGAAAGAATGCCAACTCATCACTGAAGCACATGCAGCAGGCCTGGAAGAGGCATCAGCTACATCATAACTGCATTTTATTGAGTGACAAGCAACCTGAGAACTGGAACCCAGCATGAAAAGAGCCCCATGTTAGATATCTAGGAAAGGAGGCCCAAACCATAGTGGGTCATATGGGTTTGGTAATTAATGGCCTTAAAAGACAGGGCAGTAGCACTATAAACCTTGTTGCCCAACCTTTCTATGGCTTGACTATCCTTATCAGAAGGAAGGAGCATAGTACAATGCAACAGCTTAGAAGGTTTATCAGAAGAAACTGAGAACACTGAAGGATCAGCAGAAGGGCACTTATATAAAAACTTGCAGTCTTTAGCCACCTTGTAGAACCTGTCAGGTTTCTTGGGTACAGGAAAAGGAGAGTCAGGAGCTACAGAGGCAACAGAAAAGGTATCCAAAAGGGCAGCCAAAATAGGAGGGACAGCTGATGGTTTGGGAAACTCCATTTGTAGATGCTCTTAATACCTCTCTTTTGAATGTCAAAGACCTGAGAACAATCCTACTTAAAATAATCCATCATGCAGGCAATAATATCCTCAAAGGATAACTCTTCCAAGGAAGATTCTTGACCCAACTAATCCTCTTCTTCCAAACCAAAGTCCATAGTCCAGAAGGTAAGGAATTTGGGAAGAATAAGCCACATATTCTTCTCCAGAATCCAAGTCCTCATCTGAGGAATCCAAGTCCCTACGCCTACTAACAGGGGTAGAAGACTGGGGTGTGCAGAGACAGACACCCTTTGAGGAATCTTCAAGGCCATTAAAACATTAAATAGACCCTGAGTAAAATCCTGCCATTCATGCTAGGGATCATTAACAATAGGGAAAATATGTTCATTTTTCTGCCTCTTTTTCTGTGGGATATCTACCCTAAAAACCCTCAGAGGGTCAGACCCTTGGCAAGATTCAATAATGGTAGTAGGCATTTCCTACCTTACTAAAATCTGTGGAATCCCCATTGGTTCCTCGGATATTATCAGCCAAGGTTCCCTCTCAACAACAGGTGCAGATATTGGAAAAGGATCTGAAAACCTGCAAGAATTCAGATCCATGCTGGCCTCCAACGGGGTTGTGGCAGATAAATCCAAGGCCAGGGGAGATGGCTGTCCTGCAGATGTTGGCATAGCACCCTGAGCCAACATCTTAAGCTGTTGGTTCTCAAAATATATGGACAAAGAGGATAACTAACTATGTAGGGTTTTAGGCACAAATGCTTGGCAGACAGAGCACTGTGTATGGTCGTGGGAAGCACCCAATGTGGTTGTGATGGTGTTTATGGGGAATCTGCCTACTACACTGACATTTTCCCTTCCTGAATAACATGAACACAATACCAGACAAAAACCAAAAATGTGAGAAGAAACCCAGTGGGGCATTTATCTGAAAGCAGCGTGGTAACCAGCACAGCGGACCGATGTTTGATAGTGGCATTCGGACTGACAGTAAAGAAGTTCTAAATGTTTGTATCCGTACATCACCTTTATACCCTGCACCATGCATGGGGAGCATACATTTGGTGTATGGTGCCTGTACGACCTAAAGGTTTTTGTATACTAGCTGGACATTAGGCTATCCTCGGCAGGAGATCCCTTATGTAAAAAATACTGCAACAGTGTTATGGAAGGACATTTATTCTAAAATATATGGGATTTTTGCTTCTGACATAATCAGAATTTAATACACATGTTCTGGATATTAGGTTTGCTTGGCCTTTTATGCACAGATCAAATAACTCCCAGGTGGAGATAAATCATAGTGACAAAGTGATAAAAGCACTGTAAAAGGCTAGATTTGCTAGCTAAATAAAAGTAGCGATTTGTGTACTCACCAAAGAAAGAACATAGCAATATATGTCAAGTTGCTGCTACTGCAGGGCACCAACCTCTATGTTGATTATGGTGAAAGACAATAAAAATGAAAAAAAAAATATTCTGCAGGCAGTGTCTACTGTACTGTTACTACTGACTGATCCCCATAGTCCTAGACCTCTTATTCAAGAATCAGACACAAACTCAAAATGAATGAGGGAAAAAGATAGCAAATAAGGAACATATATCACATATTGCTCTTATATATTTAGAAAATGGATAGCATAACAAGTATTGCATTAGCATTCATTTTCTGAAGCATATAAAGTCTGAAATTCAAATATATATGATTATTTAATGAATGTAATCCTAAAGTACTTATTAGAAAATCACACATTTTACAAGGGAAAAACAAAAGCATGAGTAAAAATCAGTGACAGTTGACAGATATGCTAGAGAAAGAGATTAGCAAGTAAAGCTGTATGTTAAGACAGATAATGACTGGTGCTTCACATTTCCATTTTGTACTCCTTTCTCTGCCTTAGCATTTTTCAAAACACACATCAGTCTGACTTTTGCCCCTTCAGTAAGTTATACTGCTTCTAAAGAAAAGATATATGTTGCTTTTATTGCATTTTAAAGTTGGAGTCAGCATTTTGCTGCTGTAACATATAATGTTCCTGACACATATTCAGCTTAAAGAATACCCAGGACAGCAGATAAGAAATATTTTTATAACTAACTCAACAAGTGCAAGAAGACAGACTATTCCTGAACTGGGTGTCAGCCCAAAGACAAAAACACCCAATATACACAGCTACAGACAATCTGGAAATTCACCAGTTCACTTAAAGCACCTCTTTAATGACCTCACAGTTTTATCTGTTTTTCTACTAGAAACTGAAATAAATTGCATACCTGTAGTCAGGGCCAGCCTTAGTTGATAGCCCCAAGCTGAAGTGTGCCCTCATGATGTTCACTGCTGTGCCTTCACACACACACACACACACACACACACACACACACACACACACACACACACACACACACACACACACACACACACACATCCCCCAGTGGCCCCAGTTCCTCCAATAATGGCCTCCCCACATTATCCTGTTTTTTTTTTCTCAAATTTTGCCTTACTGTTCAGCCTTTTCCTACATTTTTGTAACATACACTACTGGGCCAGACTGCACTGTAGTAAATGTGGAGGAAATTTATTTATTTGTATTAGTTATCCACACAGACCTTCTTCAGCTTCAGCCCAGGAGCATTGTCTGGTTAAATTACTTTCTCAGAGTCACACAGTTAAGTAAATAGAGACTGAAGGACCCACTCCCTCTATCCCAGGAAGAAGGTCATTAATGGCTCACAGTCTTAATTTTCTGCACCAACTGCCAGATTAAGTGAAATAAGTAAGTCTATTACGCTGGGGTATGATATACTTTAGAATTTTTTACCAACTTTTTAAACCAATGATAGTCTGAATAAGAATTGTGAATAGGAAAAGAAATACAGTCTTACTTTTCAACTTTGTTTTTCTTTCATCCTTTCAATACACCATAAATGGCCAGGAGTGCACTGTAATAATTATGGAATAAATAATAAAATTAAGCAGGGGGTCTGGGGCCTGCTTATTTTGAAGAAGCCATCTAGTGTGCGTTAGAACTTTTTCCCACCTTCTGGTTCAGTGATGGCCTGAATAAAAACAATGAGTAGGAAAAGAAAGTTAATCTTGTCTTTTCACTCAAGGAAAAGCTAAGTTCTGTCTGACAAAATAGCAACAATAAACTGGGAAGACAAATGCTTGCAAGGATACATAAATCACATCTGGAAATAGTGCCTCCCTCCTTAGCACCCTCTCTCAAAAAAAAGATGTTCAACTTCTGAGCATCCCTCTGGTGTTAGATTGGGAATGAAGACACAAATGACAACAGTCATGTATTTCAAGTGGCTGGTGCCAAATATAATCTATCCATCTACCTATCTGTCTATCTATGTATACACATCTCCTCACCCCACCTCTAAAAGACAGCCACCTTCTCTGCACCACCCTGATGTCAGACTGAGATGAAATTGAAAGAATGAATATAACACAGTAGCATATTTCCGCTTGTTACTACCAAATGTATATAAACAGCATGTCTCCTTACCCCATTCCAAAATGACTAACACCTGTATATGCATCCTATATTTGGTAGCAAGGAAAAGATCACACTACATGGTGACATATTCCAACTTGATGCTTCTAAACAGTGCACTTCCCTTAGACATGCTTTTGTGACCTTCTGTAAACCACTCTGACGTTTGTGAGGAAAGCTAAAAAAAGTTAATCTTGTCTTTTCACTCAAGGAAAAGCTAAGTTCTGACTGACTGCATTGTCCCCAGTCCCAAATCAAGCTATAGTAACATTCTTTGCACACCTCTGAGGTTTGATTATACTAAAGTAATAATGACCGTACCATCTTTAGTCCTCCCTCACAATTTATAGTGACGTTATGTACACAGATGAGCATAGTCACCTTCACAAAAGGGGAGGTCCAGAACAGAGGGCACTTCTAAGCCTCTGCACAGACCTCTCAACTGTACCAAATTCCTTGGTATTTACCAGTTTTGAGGGCAAAATAATGGGGTGCCATGAATTCCCAAGTGGCCACTTTAATTCCCCAATTTCCCTGTTTTTTTTTATTTTGTTTTTTGGGCAAAGCTGCTGCTGATGTTATCACATGCAGGGGCGTGCGTGATGATGCTGGCTTCGTGAGGCAGATTGCCAGCCTGTTGGAATTTGTCTGAGGGCTGGAGGGGGTGTCTACTCTCTCTGTTTACATTTTGTAATGTGGTTGCACTTGCTGCAGTGGATTGTGGAATCAATTGCCATTTGTTTGGATTTAATTAAGTAGGAGCACAGCAGCTAGCAAACAGAGCATTAGAGGATGACTCTCTCGGGTTTTGAGCTGCTTTTTTATTTTAAAGTAATGGAGCAACTGAGCCATTACTACTTGAAGTACAGCAGTCGAGCTGCAGAGTTGGACCAGTCTTCAGTGCAAAGTCTTCAGTGCACAGAAAGAGAGAAATATGAGAAAATGTATCTGGACTTCCTCTGACTCCTTCAGGTAAAAGAAAAAAAAAGAAAAAAGCGACTAGATAATTCATGATGATAAGAACAGTTGGTCATGAATGTCAGTCACAGTCAGTGCTGAGCGAGCATTAGTCTCCTACCTCTTATTCTTTAGAAAATGCATGTTGATGATAATGCAAAGTATGTTGTTGATCTATTAACTTTCGAAGTGTGACTGCACCACTGCTTTGCATGGTCTGATGATGTAGTTGTAGGAAAGAAGGATTTGAAGATTAAAACAAAGTTGTGGAATTAATGCAAGATACTTTAGGGCATGTTCTCAGCATTTTAATCTGCAGGTGCAGTTTCAGAGAAAATATAAATTTTAGCTGATATGCTGATCAGAATATATCTCTGACTTAGAGCTCAGCCAGCAAACCATTAGAAGTCAAAAAGCAAAGTGAGATCAAAGAGATTCAGAGTTAGATGTGCTATTCTGCCTGTAGGTAACTGTCAGAGAGCAGGGAGGTTAGACAACAAATAATCTCTCCTACCTACTTTCATTGGGGGATACGGGAGACATTAGGTTGCAAAATCAACAGAGCATGGAATCTGCTCAGCACTTGTGCAGCAGCCATTGTAGTAACCAGGAAGTCTAATTATTGAAGACTCTAGCCCCACAGGTATGTTATCACTTTACTCACAAATGTGAACACCTCAGACACATGCTAGGAAAGGTTGCTTCCTTCCCATGTTAAATTATGTTCTTTTTTAAGAAAAGGATAATTTTATATGTACATTAAAATAGGCATATGCTCTAATAAAAGACAATATAATTTGGATTTAAGATGAAAATGGAATGCAGAGCCTGCACTCTGTTTTGTAATGTACACATTTTTTTCTTTGAATGTTATTAGAGCACAGTACATGTTTATCTCTGTTGGCCAGCATTTACAAACTCTTACAGCTTATCTAGTTTTGTAGTGATTATTTCATTTAGGTCAATTTCAATTTAGCATGATTTTGATGTTTTTAAACAAATGTGCTTTTTTCATTGTTCATAATAACTTAACTAAAACTAACTGATATGTCTTGTAGTGATGACAGCAGTGATGTTTCTGCAATTCCTTTTTGGGAGTAGAGTAAATGAAAGCTGGCTGTTGTCATGTCATTCACTGCAGTCACATGAGTGAGGTGAGGATTGTTATATTGTTTGTTTACTGATTGTTACATTGTTTAGCTTTATGTAATAGAGGTGATGCTGTGCCTAGTATACCTCAAAGAAACTTTATTGTCATTTAGGACCACACAAGTACAGCCTAAATGAAATTACAAATGTCAGCTCACAAGAGAAATGTATTTTTTACTTTTTATTTTATTTTATATTTGTTAACTGTGAAAGTCCGACTGGACACAGGTCCATTTTCAGTAGAGGTCCGGGGAGAAAAGCTCCAAGTACATACATTCACAACATCTCAAAGATTTAGAATTAACTTTCATTTCAGGCAGACTAACATTATAATTAAATGACAGCATATTGCACACACTCAAAGTAAATATGAACAGCACAAGGTAGGGAATTACATAATATATTCCAAATATGACAAGCTATACATAGAATCAATAAAGTGGTTATTAGACTTGCTGGAAAAATATGTGATACTGCTATCTTAACTTAAGAGTCAAAGGTATTTAATTTTGTATAGCCACGACTGGACTGTAGATAGGGTGAGAAAATAACAACTGTTATTGTGGTGTATGGGAGTTAGTTGCAATCTCAGTTTTTATCTAGGGGTGAGACAGGAGCATAGCCTGCTGTTCATGAAGTGAACTTTAAGGAGTTTCTTAAACTGAGTGGTAGAGTTGTTGGACATTAAGTGGGCAGGAAAGGAGTTCCAGAGTTTAGAGACAGAGTGGCTGCAGACAGATATTCCTGCCTCATTGTGAAATTTTGTGACCTCTAGGTGATTTAGGGTGCTAAATCTCAAGATTCTTGTTGTGGTGTGAGGATGTATGAGATGTTGAAGAGATGGGATTGTGTCTGAGTGGTTTAATATTTTATGAGCTAGTGAGAGTTGATTTATTTGAATTAATAGTGGGAGTTCTAACCAATTAAGCTTGTTGAGGGACTCACAGTGATGTGTTCTGTAGAATGATTCTGTAATCCAGCTATCTTATTATAACAGGATATAAGTTTGTTTAGATCAGTTTTACGAAGGTTAGTGAGCACAGAGGAAGCATAAAGGAAGGTAGATAGCAGATGTGTTCTGGCTATTGTTGTTTTAAATTGCTTTGAGAGGTAGTGTTTGTTATGATAGAGCAGTTCAAGTTTTTTGTGAACTAACTTTATGGTATGGGCAATGTGAAAAATCAAATCTAAGGTGGTTGTCTATTTCAATGCCTAGCAGTTTGGTGTGGGTGGTTGGGGTGATAACAGTTTTGTTGTTGGAGGTGATAGCAAAGTTGTCTGTTAGGGGAAAGGATCTAAGAGAGCTGAAGAGGAGTAATTTTGCTTTAGTTGGGTTAAGAATGGGCTGATGATTGGTGAACCAAGTTTCAGCTAGTGGGAAGCACTCTTGTGTTTGGGAGAGGAGGTGATCGAGTGTGGGGGCTGCTGGCTTTAGGTGTGGTGGATGGGAGTTGATTGGTGGAAAGAGTGAAGAGTAAAGGACCTAAGATGGAGCCTTGGGGGACCCCTAGGGAAACAGGCAGTAGGGAGGATATTTGGTTCTGCCACTTTACTGCCTGCTGCCTACCTGATAGATAGCTCTTGAACCATGTAATAGAGGAGGTACTGAGGTTTAAGATAGAGAGTGAGTGAAGACGTTTAAGGTGGTTAACCATGTTCAAAGCTTTGGATAAGTCTCAAAATGTAGCAGATAGGAGAAGTCCATTATTTTTGTGATGATTGAAGGTGTTAGTAAATGATACAAGTGCAGTGATTGTACTATGGAAGGGTCTAAAGCCATGTTGCTGTGTAGATAGTAATTTGTTTTCTAGCAGATATTCCATCAATTGTGTGTGTGTATTACCCTCTCAAGGATTTTTGATAAGGGGGATAGTATAGCTATAGGCTGATAGTTATTGAATCCAAATGAGTTACCCCCTTTATGTAGTGATATTATATGGGATATTTTCCATAAATGTGGTGCTGTACATTCTGAGATGGATCTGTTAATAATTATAGTAACAGGATAGGCTATAGCTTCTGTGGCTAATTGTAGACATTCAGCGGGTAGGTTATCGCCGGCCAGGGTGGTGGGTTTGAGTTTTTGGAGGAGTTTTTGAATGGTCTTGATTGATACTGAATGCAAGTTAGTGGGTAGTATTATCTTGTGTTTCATTTGGAGTAGATACTTTTATTGGAGTGGGGTGATTAGTATTAGTTTGGTTATTAGCTAGGGCTTGGATTGTTTCTGTAAAGTATTTATTGAATTGGGTGGGGGATATTGTCTTGGTTGTTTCCTGTTTTGGGTGTGGGGGTGGATGTTCTCCCGGGTTGTAAAGCAGAGTTGATTGCTGCCCAAACTTTTTGGGGGTTATTAGCATGTTTATTTTGAATATTTTGATAGTAGGAGATTTTGTCTGTTTTAATGAGCTTTTTGGCCTGGTTGCATAGTTCAAGGTAGTTTTGTTTGTCTATTTGGATTTTACTTTTGTGAAATTGTATCCAAGCTTTGTTCCTATTTTTGAGGAATACTCTGGTGTCTTTATTTAGCCAGGGGGCATATTTAGTTTTAATTCTGGTGGTTTGGGGGGGATATGGTGGTTTAATATTTTTAGGAAGGTTGTATTAAAGTATGAGACTGCTTCACTGAGTGTTAACCTTTTCAAGGGGGGCCAGTTACAGCATTTTAGGTCCCTGTTAAAGTTGTTAGGGTTAAAGTGCTTTTTATTTCTGATTTCCCATACTGTTACTTGGGTCATTAGGGAAGCTTTGCTTCTCAGTAGGTATGTTGGTTGGTGGTCGCTAAGGGTGTCTGGCAGACATCCAGGTAGGGATATGATGGGATGCATGGGATACAAGAGTGCAGTCCAATATGGGTAGGTGTTTGGATCTTTTGTCACTTCTAGTGGGAGATGTGATAAGCTGGGTTAGTCCATGAAGGTTGATGTGGGAGAGTAGGTTTTGGCTGGAACAGTTGAGCCAATCTATACTGAAATCACCTAGTAGGATATTTTCTTGGGGAAGGGAGGCTGTGATCCACTCTAGTAAGTTTTCCATGACAGTGATATTGTTCCCTGGGGGAATATAGCAGCCTATAATATTGATATATTTTTTGGGACCCTCCGAGCTGCGGGAGGCCAGAGTTGTAAAAAAACAATCAGGAACAGCACTTTTCATAATTATCCAGGTCAGTTCAATCCAGCAGTTTTTCTTGACTAAAGAACTACATTTTTTATTGTGGGCACAAATTAAGGGGGCAGACTTTTCTGCTTAGACAGGCCTATCATGCGTGCGCTCAGTTGGGAAAAAGAGCAGCTTTGAGTTTTTATATTCCTTAATCTTTTAACTTTCATTTATTTCAATCGGGTACAATCTATTGGGAGTTACTTAGTTTAGTAAATACTACCATCTAGTGGCTAAAATGGGTAAGCGTATGCCCCAGCACTGAATGCCTAAAAGATGAATGGGGAAAAATATACGGCTGGGAGTACAGCTGCTCCATGTGGTGGGCAAGCCAATATTTGTAATACCAGCAGTAACTCAACAGTACAATTTTTGATAACAGTATTTGAGTATTTTAAACCTACCCTTCTTGTGCTTTGGGCTAGGTCATCCTTGTAGACTGCAGGGAGGATGATACAGTTATCCACACAAGAGTAGTCTCAGGACTTTGAGTACAGCTGAGCAAGAAGGGCACCCCTTTCATTACGGGTGAATATCCTGCCTGTGAAGAGAGCAAAGGAACAATATGAATCAGCTACACTTCACTTTTTGGGATAAATAGGAGGACAGATAGAGAGCTGGGTGTTGGTGAGAGTGTAGGAAAAAGTAAGTTAAAATGAGCACTACTTCAGTGGTGAAAAGAGTGAGGTAAGACTAGCTAAAAGGGAAAACATACCACCAGCAGCTACTGAAATGGAGGGAAGAGGGACAGGGCAAGTGGTCAAGGCAATCTCCTTTAAATAGTTTTTAAGCCAACACTAATAAATAATGCACATATCGTCACGCTAGTACATTAACATATGCCTCCCTTTCTCATCTATAATGAAAATAAATCAATTCAAATACAGTAAAGTCCAAACAACTATTCTTGATTCATGAAAAGCACATTTTAGGAAAGTACTGTACAAAAATCAGAAAATACAGTTCTGTTATTTAGCTGTAACGGTGCAATAGTCCCTATGGTTCACGTAAGCAATAACATTAGCTGAGAAATACAGGAAGATTTACTTTGTCCTAATGCTTGCCAGATTTAGCATTTCTCTTCAACACACAATTATGCTATTACATATAATAAAGGAGCTTTAACAAACTTGTTCTGATACACACACAGTATTTAGCATCTGGACTTGCGAGTGAAGAAAGCAGCTTGCAGGTACATTCAAGCTTAAAGTTACAACAATAATCAAAAAATAGCAGATGACAACACGGAAATGCAGTGCAAGTAATGTAGATATCAATGAATAACATAAGAATAACATCACATATGACATGCAAGAGGTAGTCCACACTACATAAACACATTCAATACCCATTATCCAGTAATAAATAATAAATAAATACCCACCACCAAACTCCTACACTGTTAAGATACATAATAGAGACTAGTGAATAGCAGCTGTTTAGTTACCATATTGCACTTGTTAACCTTAGACGTGACTCAGTATACACATCATATTGCATAATAGTAATGCTGGCGGTAATTGCTCAGAGCAGCAGGATTAAATGAAAAAAAGAGACTTCAATGTATCAGGTATTATGGCTGGTGTCTGTATTAATAAGTCTCACAGCTGTAGGATACAAATTGTTCCTGAATCTGGTAGTCCTACAGCAGAAGCTGCAGTACCTCCTTCCAGGCGCAAGTTGTGAGAACCAGTTTTGGGTCGGATTGGTCGAATCAGCAAGTATTTCATATGTTCTCTTTCTTGCTCTTGTGAAGAAAAGCTCCTGAACAGAAGAGAGGTTTGTGCTCAAGATTTTCACAGCCACCGTCACCACCCCTGTAGTGTCTTCTTCTCGGCAACTGTGCAGTTGCCGAACTATGCTATGAAGTTGCCAGTGAGGATGCTCTCGATAACTCCCCTGTAAAAAGTGCTAAGAGCAGACAGTGGGAGCCTGGCCTTTTTGAGCTTCTCAGGAGGTGAAACCTCTGTTGTGCCGTCTTGACTATATGGTTGGTGTTAGCAGCCCAGGAAAGGTCATCAGAGATGTGAAGGCCCAGGAACTTGGTTGTTTTGACTTTCTTTACTATCTCCCATTTGACAGTGAGTAGTTAGTGAACTGTTGCCTTTCTCCTGAAGTCCATAATCATTTCTTTGGTCTTATTAACATTCAGGTCCAGATTGTTCCTGTCACACCAAGCAATCAAAGTGTTCACCTCATCCCTGTTCATTTCCACCACTAATGAGACCCATGACTGTGGTATCATCAGCTAATTTTATAATATGTTTTGTCTTATGTTTTTCAGTGCAGTCATGGTTGAGGATGGTGAAGAGCAAGGGGGTGAGCACACAACCTTGAGGAACACCAGTATTCAGGACTATGTGTTGAGAGGTGTTGTTTCCAGCACATGTCCACTGGGGTCTACCAATCAGAAAGTCAAGAGTCCAGTTAGATAGGTGCTTCTTTATCCTGAGTTTCCCAAGCTTATCCACCACTTGCATGGGTATCACAGTGCTGAACGCAGAACTGAAGTCGATGTACAGCATCCTTATGTAGTTGTTCCTCCCTTCTTAGTGTTTTAATGCACGGTGCAGTGTGACTGATATAGCATCCGCAGTCGATCTATTTCCTGGTATGCAAATCGGAGTGGATTGAAGGACTTAGGCAGACTTGCAGATAGATGTTTCTTCACAATCGTCTCAAAGCACTTCATGATGTTTGAGGTTAAGGCGACAGGTCCGAATCACTGAGACAAGTAGGGTTGGGTTTCTTTGGAAGTGGGACAATACTTGTTTCCTTGAAACACGAGGGAACTTTCTCCATAGAAAGGCATGAGTTGAAAATGTCTGTCAGTACCAAACATAACTGATCGGCACACCCCTTCACCAACTTGCCAGGTATGTTGTCTGGTCCAGCAGCCTTCCTAGGTTTCACCTTCTTAAGCTGAAGTCTCATCTCCTCAGAGTTTAAGGTGAGCACTGCCTCCTCTTTGTCATTTGTTTTAGAAGGTACGGTGGTGTTCTTCTCCTCAAATCTGCCAAAGAAGGAGTTCAGTTTATTTAGGAATTCGAAGCTGTCATCACATTGGGGTGATTTGGACTTATAGTCTGTGAGCTGTTGTATCCCCTGCCACAGGCTCCTCATGTCCCTCATGTCTTGGAAGCAGATCTGAATTTTCCTTTCATACTCCCTCTTTGCTTCTTTGATGCCCTTTTTCAGATTTGACCTGGCCACCTTTAACCTTTCTTTGTCATTTTCCTTGAACACTGTGTTTCTTTCCCTTGGTGGCTTGTAGATGTTCCTGGTGAGCCAGGGCTTCTCATTAGCTCTTACAGTGATGGCTTTGATGGTAGTTACATCCTCCACACATTTATTTATGTAGGCAAGAACTGATTCAGTATAGATGTCTATGTCTAACTGGAGGTCGTGCATAACTGCTTCTTTGAAGACCTCTCAGCAGGTGGTATTGAAACAGTCTTGAAGGCAACCTATGGAACCCTCCTGCCAGACTCTGATCTGTTTAGTTGTCGTTTGTTCTCTGATCAAAGCCATTTTATAGGTAGGCAGAAGCAGGATGGTAGTGTGATCAGAGCTGCCTGTGCTGGGGTGTTTCAAAGCTTTAAAGGCTCCTTTAATATTGCAGTAAGCTTTGTCTAAGGTATTCTGCCCTCTGGTGGGAAAATCCACATACTGATAAAAATGGGGTAGTGCCTCCTTAAGCTCAGCTCTGTTGAAATCACTCACTATCACGTGTGCAAATTCTGTGTTTCTGCTTTGTAGCTCACAGATAATATTATGTAGTTTATTTTGAGCTTCAGTGTTGTTAGCACTTGGGGGACATATACTGCTGTGACATGTACCCCACTGATTTCCCTTGGTACATAGAAAGGTCTGTATTTTAATGTCAATATTTCCACATTTTCAGAGCAGTATGATTAAATCAGCTTACAGTCTTTGGACCATCTTTTATTAACATAGACGCATACTCTGTGCTTTACATCTATCTGCTCTAAAGATAGTTAGCCCATCAAGGTTCACAGTATACCTCTCAACTGCCCCAAATTTCTCAGTTTTACCAGTTTTGAGGTCCAAATAATGAAGTGCCACGATTCCCGAGTGGCACCCCTTAATTTCCGAATTTCACAGCTTTTTTTAAAAAAATTTTTTCCGGGTTTTGGGCTGACGTCATCGTGTGCAAAGGCATGCTCTATGAACAGTCTGCCAGCCTGTCGGAATTAGAGCTTCAGAGATTCACTGTACTTTGTTTATGTAGTGTGAGAGTTTGCGTACATTTCCCCAGTTGCTCCAGCATGCATTTCAGCCACTCCAGGTAAGAAGGAGGACACAAAATAAAGTAAAATAAAAAACTCTGCATTTGAGGTCTGGGTTCGCACTTTACTATTTGATAGCTGCATTTCAATTACCCTGGTCCACACTTTGATATCTGCATTTCAATTACCACTGCAAGCATTTGAATTAACCGTCTGCACTTTACTATCTGTCTTACACAAGGTGGGGTGTGCATTTAAGTGTGAATTACTAGTTATTGAAGTGATATAAGCATTTGAATTAACCAGGTCTGCATTGTACTATCAGACATACACAAGGTGCATGTGTGTGTGTGTGTGTGTGTGTGTGTGTGTGTGTGTGAAATGCCCCAGTTAGGTATATACCTAGTTGGTAGGGTTACTCAGGCTCAAACCCTGTACCTTAGGTACAAGGAGCAAAAGCCTGAGTTCTCTACCGATACCACAACTTCTGATTGAAGCTCTCAATTGTACTAGTTTTCACAGAATGTCTGGAATGTTTGGCTCATACTTTTGGTCTGTTCCTCTTAAAATTCAGATGATGTAGTGGTGCAGTGTTAGTGTTGTTGCCTCACAGCAAGAGGTTCTCTGGTTCGATTCCTGGCTGAAGTGCCTTCTGTGCGGAGTCTGCATGTCCTCCCTATGTTTGTTTGGGTTTTCTCTAGGTGTTGTGGTTTCTTTCCATGATACAAAGACATGTGTCTGGAGCCTATGATGAAAATTGGCTTTGTTCCAAGTTGGACTTTCCCGGTGTGGTAAACAAATGTTAAATAAAGATAAAATGTGTGGTTTTCTGGCAAATTAGTGAGAACTGAATTCACTAAATAATGACAGCCATTTAGGTTTCAGTCTTTCTCTCTTTCAAGAATGGTAACACAACATTTTATTCCAGCAACTTTCTAAGATTGTGCAAGCAACATTTAAAATGTGTCCCCGGTTTTGGGCCTTTTTATCTACCCTCCCGCAATACATTTGGCTTTTTCCTAACTTCTTGTACTGTACAGTTCTTTAGACAAAGATAGGTTTAGTGCTGCTTATGCAAAGTCTACTTGCATTTTTAGTAGCACAACAGGTAGTATACTTGCTTTTGCTGCAGAAGGCTGTGGATTCTACTCTCACACTATGTCTATGGATTGCAAATACTGTACTGTGTTGTACTTTTAAAGGGGGTGGATGCTGCATTCCTGAGAATGTCCTCCTTTGGCGAGATACCTACTAACTATAAACCTGTTATCAGTTTGCCATCCATTTCCTATTCAAATATTAATAGCTTATCACAAGCGAGGAAAAACCAATAGGAGCCGGTAACTATAAAACACTAGTTTAATGAGCACTTTCGGTGGAGCAAATACTTCACCTTCATCAGACACAAAACCATCAATTAACTGTGTTTAAATACATTCACGAAAAAGTTAAATTGATTGGTTGACTACTTAATTGCAAACCATTACATCACTTCCGAAAAAAGGAAGAGGGCAGCATATAAATATAGTGTAATACCAAATAGTTTTGTAATGTTATACATCACTATTATATTTTATATACTACAATTACTAAACACAAGTTAAAGATGCTAAACCTCAGTTAAAAATCATTTAAAATTACTAAACATAAGTTGAAAAATCTTACAAAGCAGCAACACCAGCTAAACTACGCTAGTAAAAGCCAAAAAAGACTTGCGTCAAATTTAGATCTTCCCATTTTGATTGATTCTTAAACTATACTGGGTCTTAAATAAAACTATGATGTTAGCAGACAGTTGTTCTTACTGTTTTAAGAACTATAACTTCATCAAAAATAATTTTTTTATATATAGTCGCCTATGTGTTACTCCATAAGGAGTAAACAGGTAAACTAGACTAACCTAAATATGCTTAGAATGTATTGTGTTGTATATAAACAAATACTAAATAAAATATGTACATATGTATGTTTTTACGTACATATAGGTGTATTATAAATAATAGTTATCAAAAACAGATATTAATAAATTTAAAAAACAACCTATATAAAACAATACATATATAAATATATATAAAAAATAATGAATAACTATATATTAATATTGAATACGCCAACATAAGCTCTATTTTATTTTATCACCTCAAAGCTAACCATTTAAGAATACACTTAATAGACAAATGCTCGTTAAGGCCAGGGTATGCACATGCTGTGGTTCTTATTTGCCACATTAATTCATCAATCTCCAGTAAAAGTTGCCAAGGACCCCTTCTTGGGTCATTTTGCCTTTGATGTAGAATGACAAATTTAAAATTATGATCCGGGCATTTGGAGATGTGTTTTGCCAAAGCGTTGTTCATATCTTTTCTACTAATGGCATAACAGCGCTCGTAAATACGTTGTTTCATTTTTCTTTCTGTTTTGCCTATATAAAAAGCTTTCAATATTAATTAATATTAATACTTTTTTGTGAATGTATTTAAACACAGTTAATTGATGGTTTTGTGTCTGATGAAGGTGAAGTATTTGCTCCACCGAAAGCGCTCATTAAACTAGTATTTTATAGTTACCGGCTCCTATTGGTTTTTCCTCGCTTGTGTTAAAAAATATTAATAGCTTATCATTTTTTAATGTAACATAGGCAATTTATTCTTCAAGGGCAGCAGGCACTTTACTTGTAGATGAAACAATGAAATATAAAGTTGTTTGCTAGCAGCAACATCTTCATTAGTTACAGATCTCTTTTAATGTGGAATTACTTAGATGAATTTTACTTCTGTAGTGATTGTGCATATTTACTGATACTGGTGGACTGTAAAAGTCTGAGTAGACTTTTATGATGGAAATGTTCTGAATTGGGCACTTTTATCATTATTGTTTCATGCATTTTGTTTCATTGCTTACTGGAAAAATATTCAAAACAATAAATTTAAAACGCGCTCTAACAAGTGTGCTCTGTTATACAAAGAATACAATTTAATACAGTCAGGAAGGTGTATCAAAGAACACATGTATGTTTCATGTGCAAGGGGCCTGTGATTTGAAAATAGCCCAAAGGTAATCTTTATCCACCACTGGCCAGATGCATTTTCTTTGAATGTAGGTTTCAGTGCTGTTTCAATGAATGTGAGTTTCAAGGGTAGAGAAGTTTTAATACTAAGTTTATTTTCATTGTTAGACTGTATTGCTTTATTTAGCAGATGTCTATTAGCATATGTGCTATAAAATGTTAAATAAAAGTTTTAAATGAAATCCACATAATCATTGTAGAAGTAAAGCAGTATGCACATTGTGGTGTTTATGGTAAATGGGGCAAAATAGCCAAGTAATGGGACATTGGAATGGCTGCAGGGGGACTCTGGGCCATATTTTGGTTGTCTGTTCTTCAGTTTGCATTTGAAAGTTGGTATCCCACAATTCCATTGGAGTGGGCGGATTTACATAATTATGTATGCAGTTTTTATGTTGATAAACATACAGATTTGTACCTATTTTTCATGGGCCTTTATCCAGATTTTTGATGTTTCCAGGTTGAGAAGTATGGTTCACAGCATTGTAACTAATGTTACTATGCAGCCAAGTTTCACAGAAAATGAACAAATAAGTGTCCCACACCTTATTTTTTGTGAACTCCATTCTCAGATAGTCCATCTTATTATACAGTGAGCAGACATTTACAAGTAATACTGAAGGTAATGCAGGCCTGTGGGATTTCTCTTCAGTTTAGCAGCAGCTCCACCTCTACAGCCTTTCTTTCTAGTTCTTTCACATGTTTTTATTTTGTAGCTGTTCTGGGAAATTTCAAAAACATCTCTGTGAAGTTTCAGAGGTCGGATGGCATTCCTGTTTAAAATTCAGAGATCTAGGATTTCTGCAAGTGATGTAGGCCCTGAGTACTCTGCCGACAATAGACATTCAAGCCAGCAGCTTGTTCTAGTAATCCGTTTATTTTTCAGTAATTTCCTTCTGGTGTAAGTAATTGTGTTCAGATCAGAATGTCTGGAAAGTGATTTTTTTTTGGGGGGGGGGTGCAAAATAAGCAGGAATAAGCATTTCTCCCTGAAGAGCTAACAAAGCTACTGCCTCTGTGAGCGCCACCATTTTTTTTTGTATTGATACAGTCATGTTATTCAATGTCATTACTACTATTATGACTCTGTGCAATTAGATAAATAACAAATGCAGCTTGGCTGACATATCCCCATCAGGTTCACAAACTGGCAGAAGTTTAATCACTAACTAGAAGGATACATAATGGAACCAGTTTGGCTTGACATTTGTAATGTTAACGTATGCTGCAGCCTTTTCTGAATGACACTTACCCTGACTGTGTTCCTTGTCAGATGAAAGAGTAAAAGGAACATTAATTTCTCAAGTACTTAGAAATTATTTCATTTGTTATAACTAACTCAACCTTGGCTTTCTTTGATTAATGGTAAATTCAGCTCCAACTTTACTTTTCTCCACCTCAACCTTCCCTCAGGAAATATCATCAGATATAACTCCCCCTACTATCACTAGGGAACAGATCCTTAATGTTCTCTCTAAGACCAAGAACACGGCATCAATGGGCCCAGACAATATCTCGGGATGCCTTCTAAATAGCATGAAACATGACCTATCAGGGCCTCTGGAATTACTATTTAACTGTAGCTGCTAAACAAGCTTCATGCCTCATGAATGGAGAAAGGCAACATTCATCCATCAGCACAAAGGTGGGCCATCTACAGACCCTGGAAACTACAGACCCATAAGTCTCACTAGTCGTATATGTAAAGCCATGGAAGGAATTATCATGGAGATGATCAATAGAGATATAGTAAACTTCTAGACACTGTACCCAACCCAGTTTGGTTTCATCAAGGGCAGATCATGCCAACTCAACCTGGTGGACTTCTTTGAGAAGGTCACCAAAGCAATGGATGAGGGCAAAATCGTTCACACTGCCTACCTTGACCTGGCCAAGGCATTTCGCAGTATATCCCACTTGGGCATTATTGATAAACTCAAGAGGTTAGGTACAAGCCTGTATGTCACCCGGTGGATAGCCAGCTGGCTCACAGACAGGATCCAGGAAGTTAGAATTGGGGAGTCCACCTCTACAAAAAGGCCAGTCACAAGTGGAGTCCCTCAGAGATCAGTCCTTAGACTGCTCCTTTTTGGCATTTACTTCTCAGAAGTCAAGGCCAATGTCAGTGGTCTCTGGCTGACTAAATTTGCAGATGATTGCAAATTAGGAGCTGTCATTGAATCTCACACTGACAAAAATGTTCTCCAGGAAGGACGACACAGACAAATAACTGGTGTCAGAGTCATGGACTAAAACTAAATGCTACGAAATGCATAATAGTATCCTTTGGGAAGTCATCCATCCCTGGTAACTATCCCTGGTAACAACACACCCCTTAGAGATGACCCAGTAGTCAGGGACTTAGGGACACACATAGATAGTAATCTAGCCTTTGATCATCACATGTATACAGTGGTGAGGAAATCATTCTATGTTGCACAACTTATAAACAAAGGTATAACATCTAAGTCCAAGGAAGTCATTGTTCCACTGTATTCGGCATTCATCATACCTATCATTGAGTACAATGCACTCTTTGGTATGTACCTAACCAGGCATATCCAACAACTGGAAAGTCCACAGGGGTTCCTCACTAAAAGAATACAGGGCATAAGTAACATGACCTATGCAGACCACCTCAAGGCCCTATCCCTGCATTCTGTCTCTTACAGGCTTTTGAGGGGAGATCTATGCCTGGCATATAGGGCATTGTCAGACCCCACTCTGATGGACCTCCTGCATATCCACAAAACAAACAGTAGCAGAATTACCCATTCTAAAGACTTAAACCTTTCCTGTGATATAAATAGACCTGCTGGAGAGATAGGTATGTATCCCAAAGTTCCTCCCTAACCCACTTCAAGTGCAACTTGGACAATTGAATGGGAAACCAGAAAGTCATCCCTGGCTTTGCACCTATGTCTCTAATGCAAACAGGTAACCTGTAAATGGTTCATCTCCCAGGCCCATGCTTACACTTATCAATGGTATCAGAACATGTCAGAGATTTGGGATGCATAGCTAGGCTTAAAAAGGCCCTTGTCATTAGCCTAGTAAACACTTATGAACCTACGTATGATCCAGGCCAAGAAAAGCCATGAGTTACACTAACTTATCACTTCTGCTCTGAAATATTTAGAATATTCTAAAAGAAGTGTTTGATTTGATTTAAATAGACAGTTGCTTGCTATACATTTAGTGTATAATCCCCCACCCAAGCTTTACAGTTTGCATTATAATGGAATAATTATACATTTTGTACATACTTTCTGATGCAGACCTATGGGGATTTTAACATGGTGGGAAGTTATATGTGTGTGTGCCTCTATCTGTCTATCTATCTATCTATCTATCTATCTATATACATACAGTGGATATAAAAATTTTACACACCCCTGTTAAAATGCCAGGTTTTGTGATATAAAAAAATGAGACCACAATAAATCATTTCAAAACTTTTCCCACTTTTAATGTGACCTATAACCTGTACAATTCAATTGAAAAACAAATCTGTTAGGGGAAAAATATAAAAAATAAAAAACATACAACAAGCTTGTTGCATAAGTGTGCACATCTTCAAACTAATACTTTGTTGAAGCATCTTTTGATTTAATTACAGCATTCGGTCTTCTTGGGTAGGAGTCGATCAGCATGGCACATCTTGACTTGACAATATTTTCCCAGTCTTCCTTGCAAATGTGCTCCAAATCTGTCTGATTGCGAGGGCATCTCTTGTGCACAACCCTCTTCAGGTCACCCCACAGATTTTCTATTGGATTTAGGTCTGGCTCTGGTTGGGCCATTCCAAAAATGTAATTTTCTTCTGGTGAAGCCATTCTTTTGTTGATTTGGATGTTTTCTTGGGGTCATTGTCGTGTTGACAGGTGAAATTCCTCTTCATCTTCAGCTTTCTATCAGATGACTGAAGGTTTTGGGCCAAATGTGACTGGTATTTGGAACTGCTTATAATTTCCTCCACCTTGACTAAAGCCCCAGTTCCAGCTGAAGAAAAGCAACCCCAAAGCATGATACTGCCACCACCATGCTTCACCGTAAGGATGGTGTTCTTTTGGTGATGTGAAGTGCTGTTTTTGCATCAAACATACCTTTTGGAATTGTAGCCAGAAAGTTCAACCTTGGTCTCATCAGACCATAACACATTTTCCCACATGCTTTTGGGAGACTTGATGCATTGTTTTGCAAATTTTAGCCGGGCCTGGATGGTATAAGAAAATGCTTCCATCTTGCAACCCTACCCCATAGCCCAGACATATGAAGAATATGGGAGATTGTTGTCACATGTAGTACACAACTAGTACTCACCAGAAATTCCTGAATCTCCTTCAGTGTTGCTGTAAGTCTCTTGGCAGCCCCTCTGACCAGTTTTTGTTTTGTCTTTTCATCAGTTTTGGAGGGACGTCCAGTTCTTTGCAATGTCACTGTTGTCCCATATTTTCTCCACTTTTTGATGACTGTCTCCACTGTGTTCCATGGTGTAGCCAATGTGGGGAAATTTTGTGTAACCTTCTCCTGACTGATATCTTTCAACAATGAGATCCTTTTGATGCTTTGTAAGCTCTCTGCGAACCATGCATGGCTTTTGCTGTATGGAGATATAATATGGTGACTCAAACATTGTTATGGAATTTATACAACTGTGAGAAATTATTGCAAAGTATGATGTGGGACTGTGATGTTGTTTTAAAAGAATACAAAAGTGGTTCTGCAAAAGAGATGGGAATGAGTAAATGCATGTGAATGCATAAAAAATACAGATGTTTTCAAATAAATGTCTTGTTAATAAAGTACACATAAATAATAATAATAATAATAATAATAATAATAATAATAATAATAATAATAATAATGCATTAATACTATATGAAAATTATGCAATCAAATGTTCCTACTCCTGTCAATGAGTGCCATGAGATCCTTTAAATCCATTGGAAATACTACCAACTCAGGCAGATGGGACCTCTGTTTAACATCTTATCTAAAGGTTAGTACTCCCTTGTGCTACACTGCAATATCAGTATTGGAGAAGGAACCAAATAACCTGTAGTTGGAATAAAACCCATAGCTTTCTGATCTTCCAGCTTAAAAGGTGAGTGTGTAACCTGTTAAGCTACTGATGCTTCCTGCAGCACCACGGTAGCTGTGGCAGTGCCATTAGGCACGGGGAAGCCCCCTCTTAAAAGGCTTGCCCCACTGATGTGCAGACCCTGTCTCAGATGTGGATGAAGCCACACTGCTATTCTGGTCCAGGGGTGTAGAACCTCACAGGATGGAAACACACATTGTCAGTGTTTCCTGGGTATGTGAATCAATTTCTGTCTCTGCATCAATGACCTTAATCTGATGTTCTGCCACAGCATCTACAGATCTCAGTGCCACAGTGGCCTTGCTTACAAGACAAAACAGAGTGGTTATGGCTCCCTTGCAACATATGAGGCCCAGTAGTATGTATGGAAATTGGGGGTGAAAACATGCAGGTATGAGACTTACACATACCTGTCTTGATACTCCTCCCTGTCTGAGTACCTTGTGTACCTGTGGGGAACATATGTATTGGTAGCTGTGTTTTCCTATGGATGTAGCTGTAGTGATGTTGTATATCAGATATGGAAAGAATACTAATTTGGTTGATTTCCCTGTGAGAAACATGAATTTGGTCACTCTGACAGTCTGTGGCCATTCCTCGGTCACGCTGACAGTCTCTGGCCATTCCTCCAGATATGATACCTATACTGTCATCATCTCCATGTGTAGATGACATGAGTGTCTCATCATCTGGGAGGCAGCCCCTTGCAGTTATTGATTTGTGTGCCTTTTTCATCATTGACACCTTTCCATTATTGCTGTGTTGACACATTCTTACTGTTGCCTCCATTCATTTAAATTGATTTCTGTGTCTCAGTTCCAATGCCTCTGGTGTGAACACCCCCTCCCCCCACCATCATCTACCTTCCATAAGTCCTGGATGTCTGTATCAGAACACTTTTCTCATCAGGGTTGTAGTTGTCCAACCTCTGTTTTCTACCTCCTGTGTCAATGAGAAACAGTCGGGTATCATTGGTATACATCTCAGTACGTGGTTGCACTTGGATAATAATTTACTAGATACTACAGGTATACAATACACATGTGGGGTACACCAGTGGTACTGTAGAAGAGTGGTATTGTCACATGTGTCCACATACAGAGCTAAGACAGATAACGCAAAAACCCAACATGGCTATATGGGTTAAGAGTGGCCCAAGTATGCATTAGGGTGCCACAGATGACAGCTGATACTGGGCTGTGCTAGCTGGAGTTGCCTGCATGGACATCTACCATCCCCTTGGCATATTCCTGCAACATGCATGTTCAAGTCACACTGGATGGTTGGAGGATGGGTAGATCTGTTGTTGCAAGCTGTGTGTGAACTGACAGACACAGTAATACATAAATATATATATGGTTGACCATACAGAATGTTGACAGTTCAAAATGTTGACACTCAGAAAGGCACTACCAGAATATTGACAGATCAAAACGTTGGTGTTTAGAATGTAGGCAGAGGTAAGTGGGTTGCTATTAGGGATGGGAATGTGTTTGTCTAAGATTTGGTGGGTTACAGTAAGGGTTAAGGAAGTGGATAGCATTAGTACTATACATGTTTGTTTGTTTGTGAGTGCTTCTGTGTCTGAGGCTGTCTTGTGTAGTGGTAGTGTTATGAAAAGGGTTTTTTGTAAGATATGGTGCAGGGTTATGGTTAGTGCACATTATTAAGGTGGTGCAAGGTGGGGGAGTGAAGCACTACATGTCATTTAAAGTCACATTTAAACACAAATCACAACTTGCCATTTTGTTTGGCTGTGTATTTGTTGCGATGGATGATGATCCCAGTGCTGTCCTGGAGTGCAAAGGAAACTAAGATGATATTGTACATCTTGCACAGCCGAGTGTTTTTTGGGTTCCAATGTGGGTCGCTTTCTCTGCTGTAACTTGGCACAGCAGCTTACTTGGGTGTGCAGAATCCCTTGAAGCAGTAAGCAATGCATGAACCAGTATGATGACCTGTGGTACCACTACACTGAAGGCCTCATAGTACAGGAAGCAGAAATGAGGCAAGTGCACCCTGAATTCTAAAGTGTTTGTCATTTGCATTGTGCTCTTTCCTTTTTTTGTAAATATATTATGTCTTTCAGTACAGTGATCCTAATAAAGTTGTGTTTTCCTGAGAGATACAAGGACATACCAGGCTGTCAGATGTTTGTATCTATATATGTACTCTGGGTGCTATTTTTATGGCACTGTTTTCTTTTAATGTTTATTTTCTGTTGTACCTCTTAAACCTCTAACACCAGGAAAACTGCCAAAAGTATCAAAGATAATAATATAAATGGAATAAGGCAATAATTCAGTGATGTGCAAAGTAAAAAAAAAAAAAAAAAAAAAAAAAGCAATTTCACATTAATATGTTTAGCTTATCTGAAAGTGAAATTGAATAGGATATATAACAATAAATTGATATTTAAGCAAATTATGTTTTTGACTAAATATCAAAATTGACCTCATTAAGACCACAATAAGCACTCAGACTATAGAATTGTCAACCATATCTTCATAACTCTGAAACAGGGGTCACAGCTGTAATTTAGGAAATTCAGCATCATGATGAATTTCAGTAAGCCCTGTAGAAAATTTAATGTTATCTCACTTTACTTGTAAAAGATTTAAAGTGAATATTATACAAATTCCATAAGAAAAGTAAACTGTTAATGTTAATGGGGTGCACACATTCTTTATCTATGTGGGTGTAATTATGTGTACATAATCAGAACAGAGAAATCTTAGAAAATTAGAAAGACAAATGTTTTTTAATATTAAACAAATTTACTGAATAATTTTAAAGAGATGATAAAACAGTTGACATAATCTGCATTCTTTTCCTAGCCATGCTTATAAGTATGTTAGAGTTGTCTCTGCAACCTGTATCTTAGGTTAATCCAAAGTGTTGTAATCTGGAAGAGAGAAAGGAATTAATTTGATCCCAATGATTTGAATATCATGGAAATGAGTAGAGATGCCAAGCTGAATACTCTTCCGAGGGAAGGAAACAAAGGCACAATTATAATTATGCATATTCTTTCTTATACGAGTGTACTACCTTGTTATCCAGAATTAACAATTTAATAGGAACATACTTGTCATAAATGATAATGATCATAAGCTTTTTTGTCACCTATGCCTGATCAGTTAATTTATTTAAACTCTATTTTGCTTGATCTTTAGTCTGCAAGTAAATTGAAATATGTTCACTGGATAGGATTTAAATACAAATTATTTTGGGAAATAAATGCCATTTGATAACTTAAGCAAGTATTACTGTATCACCTTACAGATGTCCTGTTTCTCCTTTTTAGGTAAAGTAATTGCCTGCATCTTGACGTGGGGCATTTGTCTTTTGTTTTAAATGTATGCCAAAAACATAACACTGTAGGTGTGTGATCTGGAACACATCAATGGAAAATACTCATGTTTGAAAACCAAGGAAGAAGAGAAAAGGATATAAAAAAACAATCTATTCTTGCACATTTTTGAGTCATGATGAGTATAACCTTATTGTTTTTTATATTTAAATGGTCAGATGTCAGTAAGCCAACCAAGTGTAAATGTCATTTATTTTGCCCTCATTTCCTTCATTCTCAAATAAGTTTAGAAAAATGCCATAATCTGAAAGAGGTGCATAAATGGAGGCTATGATGAAAAAGACTTTGATACTAAATCTATTTTCTGAATCAGAAAAAAACTTGCAAATATCATAACATCTGTTATATGAAAAATTATTACAATGACCAAAGTCTTATTATTTTTAAAACATTTGTTTAACTCACTGAAGCCTATAACTCCTTTTTGTTGTATACTTCCAACTCACACCCCTACCTCCTTATGTGCCCAGAACTGTTTTGGGTCTGGCTTCTTTAACTAAGTGACTTACCAACTAATAATGGGCAGTTTTAGAAAGGGCTAACACTAACACTAAGATTGTTAGTCAGGGATGTCCTACAGTGGAGAAATTAATCTTTGTCACTTATTGTTCATATTTTCATATTTATGTTCATATTTTCATAACTGAGAATAACTACATTTTATTGTGGTATATAGTGTGAAACACCAATGTGGGAGACAGGACAATTCACTAAAAATGCTGATTTATATCATACTACACTGGAAATATTGCTAGTTGTTTGTTAATAACTATGAAAGCAAGTATTATTTTCATATGTAATTAATACTTCAAAATCCAAAAAGTGACTTACAAACTGGTATATGACATTAGATGAAACATTAGATTTTGAAGAAATCTGTCTTTGATATTTGCAGTGTAAGTTGCACATCTTGACAGATACCCAGTATATTATACAATTAAATATTTTTCATATTTCTGTAAATATCTCAATAAACATGCACTTATAGAGGAATTTCTCGTTGTCATGTGAATGCTTATGTCTGGTTAACAAAAATGTTATAAAAGTATATATCTAGGTTGTCCAGTTTTCAATATATGAAAATTTATTTGTGAAAGTTTACAAAAAATATAATTTGGGGTTTGTGTGTATTATAATGGGTCTACATTGATCCATTGAAATTACACTTCAGCGAAAGTTAGACAAGTCTATTTTCGTAAAAGTGCATTTATCCGAAAACACGCTTTAGTGAAAATCAACTCATCAATCTACAACAGAAAAAAACAAAAATGCAGTACATACATGTATGCAGGGGGGGGCAAGCCCCTCTGCACCCCCCTATGTGGGAGGCTGCATTCCCACACCTCGCTATTTATATATACTAACTCTGAGATTGCACTACACTGGGGAAAAGGGAATATTCCCTTATCTTCACTGTACCACGAGCTACAACAAGCTCCCCTGCCATACACCAGTGAAGAAACACTGTACCTGCACCACCACAGGATTCCAGAACTGGCAAAGTCTGCTCACTGAAGTGCTTTTTCGCGAAAGTGCATTTTCAGATAGATGCACTTTCACGAAAATGGACCTGTCTAACTGACTTTCGCTGAAGTGTAATTTCAATGGGTCAAAGGAGACCCATTATAATATATAACAGTATTTATGAAAAAGACTATGAATGCAGTATTATCACTGTAAAGAATACTTCTTTTTTATAACATTGCTATTTGTAGTTTTATTAGCGTTATTGTTCAGAAGATATTTATATTTGCTGCTCTTATCCTTAGGTTTATTTTTCAGAAAATGGTGTGGAATGCAAAATGTTTGTAGGCTGCTAGAGGTGTGACATTCCATACCAAACAGGTGTTAATGAGTTAACCATCAAACTTTAAATGAAAGCATGAGTTTATTTATTTATTTAGTTATTTATTTTATTTTTATTTTTATTTTACATTTGTTGACCAGGCTAGTCCAACTGGATATATGTCCATTTTCAGTAGAGGCCTGAGGAGAAAAGCTCCACTAACAGTTACTAGACATATAGATACAGTATGTTTTTAAGACAAGGCAATACAAGTTATTTAGATGACGGGTAAACATCAAAAAAACAAACAAAAGTTTTACAATACAAATGGTGAAATAATATAACAAGAGGTATAGACAAATACATACTATACAACAGAGAGTTTGCTAAGAAAGGACAAACTACTATAGTACCTTCTATGATACTCTAATCTAGTACATAACTTTATTAGCTGATAGCAAATACATTCAGAGGTTAATATGAAGGAGTGCATAGCAAAAGCAGTAGTGAGATAAGCTTAGAAAAAGTATTCATATTTATTAACAACAAAAATCTCAATAAATAGTTTCCATTATCATCTTTATACATTATACATTTTCCTCTTAATTTCAGTATTAGTCATTATCCAAGTCTTCATATTTCCAATACCCACCAACACTTCCACATTATGTATCTTTTTAACTATTTTGTACATATGGATTCTATGTCCTTCATCTTTCTGCACCTTACGTCTTCCTTTCTTTAAAGATCCCACCTCCATTTCTTTAATTTACTTTACAAAAAAAAATCACTCCCAGAAATCTACCATTACTGTCTTTTTACTTCTTCTACCACTATTGAACCTCTTTCCCTACCATTCTAATTAATCCCCTCTTCCTCTGTCCTGATATTTTACTGAGTATCCACCATGAGAGCCTTTACTCCTCAAATTCACATGTTCAGTCATGTGCAGTTGTATCTCCTGTGACACTGTTATTTGTCCCTCCACTTCTTAATGTAGATCAATAGCATTCACATTGTATCTATCATAGTAAAGATATGTACAATCCATGTTAATATTGACAGGGTAGCGATTCTAACAAGTAAACATTACTATCACTAATTAAAGCCTGACTTATTTGCACATAATTTTCGTGGACAGCTTATATAAATGCACATGCAAATGGCAGGTACAACTTGTCACTTTTAGACTCAAGTTTCTATTTTTAAATATTCCATTTCATATCACACACATTACACAAAATCCTGCAGAGCTTTATAAAATTTATATAACTTTACCCCACTCTCCCCCTCAACCTTCCCTCAGGAATTACCATCAAATCTAACTCTCCCTAATGTCACTAGGGAACAAATCCTCAATGCTCTCTCTAAGGCCAGGAACACTACCTCAATGGGCCCAGACAACATCCTGGGATGCCTTATAAATAGCAAGAAAAACTTTCACTAGTCTAATATGCAAAGCCATGGAAGAATTATCATGGAAATGATCAGTAATGATATAGGAAACCTGCTGAAACTGGACCCAACCCAGTTTGGTTTCTTCAAAGGCAGGTCATGCCTTCTCAACCTGGTGGACTTCTTTGAGAGGGTCAGAAAAACAATGGATGAGAACAAAATGGTTCACACTGCCTACCTTGACCTGGCCAAGGCATCTGACACAATACCCCACACAGGCATTGTTGGCAGACTCAAGAGGTTAGGTGTAAACCCTCGTGTCATGCAGTGGATAGCCAGCTGGCTCACAGACAGGACCCATGAAGTTACAACTGGGTAGTCTATCTCTATAAAGAGACCTGTCACAAGCAGAGTCCTTCAGGGATCAGTCCTGGGACTGCTCCTTTTTGGCATTTACTTCTTTGAAGTCAAGGCCAATGTCAAGGTACTCTGGCTGACTACATTTGCAGATGATCACAAATTAGGAGCAGTCATAGAATCTGCCACTGACACAAATGTTCACCAAGAAGGGCTGACACAGTCAATTAACTAATGTTAGAGCCATGGACTAATTCTAAGTGCCAAGAAATGCATAGCAGTATCTTTTTGGATGTCATTAACCCCTGGTAACTATCATATTGACAACATACCCCTAAGAGTCGACCCAGTAGTCAGGGACTTGGGGATTCATACAGACAGTAATCTAGCTTTTGATCATCATGGGTCTACAATAGTGAGGAAATCATTCTATGTTGTGCAGCTTATTAACAAAGGTTAACAAAGGCATGGTATCTATGTCCAAGAAGGTCATTTTTTCCACTGTATTCAGCATTCATCAGACCTATCATTGAGTATAATGCCCTCTTTGGTGTGTACCTAACCAGGGTCATCCAACAATGAGAACATCCACAGAGGTTCTTCACTAAAAGAATACAGGGTGTAAGTAACATGCCCTATGTAGACTGCCTCAGGGCCCTATACCTGTATTCTGTCTCCTACAGGCTATTGAAGGGAGATCTATGCCTGTCGTACAAGGCATTGTCACCCTGATGAACCTCTTGCATATCCAAAAAACAAACAGCATCAGAAGTACCCATTCTAAAGACTGTGATATAAATTGTACCTGCTGAAGACACAGGTACATATCCCAGAGACTACCCCTTCTCTGGAACAGGCTACTCATCCATGTGAAGCAGAGTTCTGCCCTAAACCAATTCAGCTGTAACCTGGACAACTGGATGGGGAACAAGAAATTCATGCCTGGTTTGACACCTACATGTGTCTCTAATGGACACAGGCAGCCTGTAAATGGTTAATCTCCCAGGCCCCTGCTTGTAAATATTTCATCTCGGAAGCCATTGCTTGCACTTATCAAGGGTAGCATAACTTATCAGAGATTTGGGATGCATGGTTAGGCTTAAAAAGGTCTTTGTGGTCTTTAGCCTAGTACAAACCAATGAAGCTATAATGCAACTCTTCCTGCTAAAAGCTAATGATTTAGTTCTACAGCACTTCATGCAGGCTTTGCATACCTAAAGGATGAGGTCATTCATACTACAAGCACATTATTTTGCCTGTTCTGATTCTAAATTTAATGCTTCTCTGTTGCTGTCTAATCTCTGTTTCCATTATCAGCAGAGAAAACCAATTAAAATATTAATTAATTAATTTTATAGCTGTGAGAAAAAAAATCATGACCAGCCTTCAAATAATAAGCTAATGTTATAACTGTTTATTCAACACTTTCTTATGCTGTCAGTGTGACAGTGTTTGCATTTAGGAATTAATAATTTCTTCCTTTTTTAGTTTTATTTGTGCATCTTAGTCTATGCTGTCACCCTTTGGAACTTTTCTTAAGAGCCACTGAAAATGTCACTTTTTTAGAGCACTGTTTATTTCTGATTGCTATACACCTTATCTGTATTGCAGCTGGTTGTAGATGCATTCTAAACATACCATTTATCAGAGTTTCTTAATTTCCTTTCATGTTATGCTATTTAGGTTAACAAGCTAGAGTCCTTTTCTAAATCTACATGAAGTAATCCATCTATCTGCCTTTCTATTTACATAAACTGTTACATGTATTGTGACACTTTTCACCAAAGCTACTCAATTCATATCAACAATCTCTGCCACCAGCTGCTGCACCAGCACACAGTTTCAGTTTATGCACAGCTTTTGTATCTTTTCATACACTGTGTACAATGTAACTCTTGCTTCTTATATTTTAACTAATTATTTTCTTATCCATTTATTGCTTAATTTATATAAAACACTCAAGACACTCCCCAAAATACTAGACTATTACAATACTTATGATCCTCTATTTTGTTATATTTCACAAAGATAGCATGCAATTTAAGTCAGAATACCTCTTCAGAAATGAGAGGCACTCTAATTACAATAACTGTTTGTCTTCCATACATTTTCTATGCAACCAAACAATAAACATGAAACTGGTACTTCAGTTCTTTCGTTAGTTTAATACAGCCAACACAGTCATCATAGCTCAAACCTCCTTGCATTGCTTCTCATGCCTCCAACAATCAAAATACTTAAGCACAGTGTAAGGGAATTAGTACTTTGCAGTTCTCATACTTTTGTACAGCTCACTTTATTTTCCATCTTCGTTCAGATCTTCACTATCTCTCAGAGACAGTATCTGGTTTTAATCCAAGTTTCGTACTAGTATTATTATTTTGGTCAGTTTTTGGTCTGTCTTTCATAAATTTTATTTGAAAAAATGTGAATAGTTTCATTAAAATAGTCTTTCTCTGACCTGTGGCCAAAGTTACTGGGGGAAGTCTGAAAAGCTGAATGTTGTTTATCTTGATGGTTTGTTTTCTGCTGACCAATCTTTTTTTTATCTCCTGTATCACCTGGTCGGCTTCTATGTATGTCTTCAACCCACAAGAAAAAAATGCTCTAGAAACAGCTGCATATAATGGCTTGATTGGTGGGATTAATGCATTTATTTTTGCCTGGTATACAATGAATAGGAAGCTTCCATGGAAACAGTGCTTTTGCCAACTTTCAACATAATTCCCCTCTGCCACATTTTACTCAGGTATATCTCCTTCTTCTAGTACATTTGCATATTCACTGGACTAAGTCTTGGCTGGTTTTCAATGGCATGTTTGGGTCATATGCATGACGTGCTGTCTCATGTAATAGCTCTTGCTTCTGAGTACCACTCCAGTTATTGTACGTGTCCTCATAAAATTGATACAGTCTGCTTTCTCCAGTTTCTCCTGGATGGAAGATTATCTCGCCATGTCCTCGCTTCGAGTTCTATTTTTTTTAAGTTCTTCCTGGAAAGCCACATTTTCTGCCAATTAGTCATTTCATCTGAATATTACTAAGCATTTCCATTTATTTCCCAATATTTTAACATTTGACTTGATTTAGTCTTCTAATGCCTGACTTATTTTGAGGATGTCTGAATGCATTTGGACTATTTTTTTCTTATAGGCTGCTGGAAGTCATCTCCCACACTACAGATACAAACTGGTCTGCTTCTTACTAATCAGCCACAACGTTATTATTAAACAAAGGTTTATTTTCTCATTTTTTCACCAACATTCCTTAGATTTTCCAGTTGAATTTTTTTTGTTTGACACCCAGGCCTTGTACTCACTGGTCAGTAGCCACATTAATCCACAATGAATAACTTGTACCTGCTTTTTTACACACGTCTTGTTCTTCACACATGGAGGGTTCTAATTAGCATGTTACTCAGTCTGCATCCATTTAAAGACTTCTCCAAAGATGTATTATTGACAGAATTAAATGCCACATATTTAAACACTTTATTTATTTATTTATGTATTTATTGACATATGATTACCAGGAAAGTTCAACTGGGTAGAAGCCCGTTTTCAGTGGAGGCCTGGGGAGAAAAGCTCCAAAGTATTACAAAACATTTTAAGAACAATAACTTTACAATCTTCAAAAATAAAATAAAAACATCTGCAGTCTAAATAGTTATAACAAATTAGTGACAATTTAAAACATTGGTTAAGAATTGGTACAAGTTATATGACCATTATTTAATATTTAAAGACATTTTAGAAGTTTGTAGAGAAATTAAAGGTAAGCTAGTCTAATACAAACAGGAATTGCAGTATGAAGTGAGGGAAAATAGGCTTATGCTACACTTAAGAGAGAATGTTAGGAAAGAGAATTTGAAAGAAGTAAGGAAATAAGTGAAGGGAGAGTAAGGAGGTATAAGGAATGAAAATGTATTTGTTCACATCTAGGGATATAGTTTACCCTGGTTTTGAGCAAGAACAGAGTCAGATTTAGGTGGGACTGAGGGTATATGAGGCAAATATAGAATATTCTACTAAATGAATGTCTTGCTAACACGTAATTCCTGTTAAAATGTGTAACAAACATTTATTTAAATTCTTTCTTTTTTTATGGTAGTTTATGTGATGCCCCTGCACTGGCCCAGTAATCAAGGAGCCTCAGTCCTCACAATTGTCAACAGCTAGAGGACTTACACACTGGGAGGATAACAAGTACACACACAGTAAAGTACAATTTCCCTTAAGAGCACACAGAGACCACAGTCAGTCTGTGGCTGGTTTCTCCCTTTTTCTCCAGATCCCCAATAAGACTCCCCACTGGCACAGCTATAGGGTTAAGATCTCAGCCGAGTGGCCAAGCTAAGATCTCCAGCACCCTCTTTGTCCAACCATTGCTCACACACACACACACACACACACACACACACACACACACACACACACACACACACACACACACACACCTGGGAAAGGCTGGCACAGGTTTACTAGCTATGCCCTCTTTTGCCCAGACTATAAGGCATCTATCATTGCCAACAGCCAGCTCTTTATCAGCTACTTTAAGGACCTTAGCAAAGGGTGTCCAATTCTAGGGTGCAATATTACTATTAATCCAAATGGCAGTCTGACCAAGACTTACAAGGCTACTTAGGAGTGGCCTGTACAGTGTCACTGAATACATATGCAAGTACAGTAAGAGCTTAAATACATCTCACAAATATCGGTCACAAAGATAGGTTTAAATATATTTAATAATAAATAATTACATTACAAAACAATACTCAGTACATCAACACAGTGATTTCAGAGTTCGAAATCACAGGAAATATTTTAAAACAACATTGCAGGACAGTCTCAAATAAATACAGAACACATCTAAACTAATCTTTACTATATTCCTATATATGTCTAAAAGAGATACTATGCCCTGAATCGTACTTACAGACAGGCAAGTGCAGATAATGATGAGTTGATGTTTCCAGGTCAAAGACAAAATACAAAATGTGCAGTCCTCTCTGACAGAGTTCTTAAATTAATATCACATATTACTGCTGGGTTAGCTTGGATGACATCACTCTTTGTCACCTGATTTCAGCTCCCAGGCTAGACAGAAACTTAACACCTCTGTGTTAAAAATACATATCTCTCAGATGTGCAGCTGCTAGGAAGTCATAAAGCAATGAAACACTTTTTATATTTTAAACCTAGTAACCACTTCTCTCCAAGACAATATAGAAAACTTCTAGATCTAGACATCCTGTCTCCTTGCTGCATTGAAACTAACTTTGATAGCACATCATAAAACATTTAATTTCAACTTATTTTCTTGAAGTTTTGTAAGTTAATCTTCTATGCTCCAGCAGGGTATGCTGTGGTTACATTCTTGAAGCTCAGTACACAACATACAGCTCTGTATAATTCATATCAATATTCACAAATGACATAGAATTATATCTAACTGGGCTGGCAGTATTTCAGTTTATCACATGTCTTAACCCCAGAAACTCAAGCTAGTTTTTCAAGTGACCCTTGAGAAATGTTGCTTGAGAGGGTTGAGCCTATCTTAAAATTCCTTACCCCATTCTCTGTCTTGAGCGCCCATCTGCATTGGCATTACTAACCCCACTGCGGTGCACACTCATATCATATGTTTGCAATCCTAGGCTCCATTTTAGTAACTTGGCATTTTCCTGGCTGGCTCCCTGCAACCATAGATGCCCCTCAGACTCCTTCTGACTTGTACTGCAAATACTTAGCACAAGGGCCTCCCTGTCATGGTAAGGTTTCATCATGTTAACATGGTACAGTTTGTGCCCCTACCTCCTGCCTAGCAGTTCTACCATGTAGTTAACATCACTGACCTTCCTTACCACCTTGTAGGATCCCTCCCAAGCTGCTTACAGCTTGCTGTGTCTGACAGGAATGAGAACCATTACCTGCTGCCCTACAGTATACTCTCTGGCTCGAGCATTCCTGTCATACCAGACCTTTTTCTGCTGTTTGGCTTCTGACAGGTTCTCCTGGGCCAAGCCCATGAGTTCCCTGATCCTTGTCCTGAGGTTTAGGACATATGCCACAACAAGCTCCTTGTGGGATTCACACTCACCCTCCCACTCATCTTGAATAAAATCTAGAGGTCCCCTCACCCTATGCTTATACAACTCAAAGGGTGAAAAACCTGTGGATTCCTGGAGCACCTCTCTGTAAGCGAACAACAGATGGGGCAAATATTTGTTCCACTCCCAGTTAAACTGTCTGCAAATGCCTGTAGCATGGACTTGAGTGTAGAGTTGAACCTCTCAAAAAGACCATTAGTCTGGGAATGGTAGGGGTGGTCTTTAGGTGCTGCACTCCACAGTACTTCCATAGAGAAGCCAGCAGGTCTGACATGAAATTGGCACCTCTGTGAGTCAGTTTTCTTTTGGGAAACCTACCCTGCTGAAAATCTCTAGCAAAGCATTTGCTATCTTTTCTGCCTCAATGGAGGGCAGAGCCACCACTTCAAGGTACTTTATAGCATAATCTGCTACCACTAGGATATATTTTATTCCCTGTGGAACTTGGGGTACTCAAAGGCTCCACAATATCCATAGCTACCCTCTGAAATGGCTCCTCAATCACAGACAATGGCAGCAAAGGAGCTTTCACCTTGACTCCTGCCTTGCCTACCTTTTGGCACTACTCACAGGTCCTGCCGTACCCTGTTACATCTCTGGAAATCCCAAACCAATAAATGTTCTGCATAATACGTCTCTTTGTATGTTTTATGCCCACATGACCTGCAAAGAGAATATCATGGGCTATGGCTAGAAGTGTCAGACAGTAGGCTCTGGGCACTACCAACTGCTATATTCTCTCACCCTCTAGCCCTCCCTCAGGGGCTCACTCTCTATATAGTAACCCTTTGTCCCAGTATACAGATTCCCCTTTCCCTTGAGAATCAGGTGCCTCACTAGCTACCTCCCTCAGGCCTTGTAATGTAGGGTCTAAGAGCTAAGCCTGTCTCAACTCTCTTTTGTAACCCTTCTGAGCTCCCCCTCCATAGGAAGTCTGGTGTACTCTGACAGCGGCACCTCACTGCCAGCATGGGTACTACTACTCACCTCTGCCCTTGCAGTCAATTTGTCCAAGGGAACATCAGTACCCACAAGCAGCTGTGGCTCAACTTCAGTCTCACTGCTACAGCATAGCTCCTTCCCTGAAGTAACCACCTCACCAGCCCTGGCTGCAATTGTGTGGTCTGTCTGGGTCTCCCCAGGCTACCAGACACACACGCTTGTCTAAAAGCCTGAATGCGTGTAACTGTGTACACACAAGGTACTGCATTATCAAAGTCATTCCCTTTCAGGACATCTGCAGGGATATACTCAAACACACCTACTTGCTGGCTTCCCTTTCCACCCTCCCAGTCAAGTGAACCCTAGCCAAAGTATTTGGAATGGTGTCCCTCCTACAGCTCAGGATGGAGTAGACTGCCCCGGCAAGTAGTGCTCCTCTTTGACCATTGCAGGCTTCACAATGGTTAGGTCAGATGCTGTGTCTCTCCTAGCAATGGCTTCTTTCCCATTTACTAAGATAGGATATAACCTCTTGTGGTAGTTTGTTACCCTTGTTGTCTCGAGACAACTTACTGCTGGCATTTTGTCATTCCCACTTACTGGCTCTCCCACCTTTTGTTCCCCACCTTGCCTCCATGGACATCTATATGCTACATGGCCCCTCTGGTTTCATTTAAAACATTTAACCCTTGGTCCTGGATATCTACCTGGACTAGTGGCTTCCCTTGCTACTGGCAGACTCTGTTCGGGCAGTCTGAGCTGCCACCATGGGTTCCCTTAGAACTATGAGCAGCACTGGGTGTCCCTTTCCTGTGCAGTGATGCCTTGCTTGCTAGGTGTAGGTCGCTCTTTTTCCTCAGCTCATCTGCAGTATTGCACTGTCTATCAGCTAACCAGATTCTCATGTCCTCAGCAAAGTGCTAAGGGCTTGTTCCATCACCAAAAGGTCAGCCAGCCCTTCAAAAGTGGTGATCTGACATCCACTCACCCACCTATGAAAATAAATGCTTACTTCAGCAATATATTTGCACACACTTGTATCTGTGCTCACGAAACTTTTTTCTATAAGCTTCAGGTGTTAACTTAAAGCATTCTAACAAACACATTTTGCCTGTATTATAATTTAAGCAAACAGTATCAGACAGTTTAGAAATTGTAGTTACAGCTTTACCATGGAGTAAGGGGGTCAGGAACCATACCCAGAGCCCTTGGTCAACATTATACTGTTTACATACCCTCACAAACATATGAATGAAACTATCAAAATTATTCTCATCTGTAAGTTTACTGACCTTTGTTGCTTCTGGAGTTCAGTTACTCCCTTCCCCATTACTTCCATGACTCTGGCAAAGAGTCAGCATCTCCTTTTCAAGTTGCCTCTACCTCTCATTCTCTTCAGCTTCCAGGCATCACAGTTTCTCATTTTCCTCAGCCTTCAGACATTTTAGTTTCTCATTTTCCTCAGTCACTAGATGTCTGAGTCTCTCTGTTGCCTCTATTTCCAAATACTTGGTCTGCAGCTCAAGTCTCTTTAACTCCAAATGAATTTTTAAGTCCTCTGTAGAAAGGTTGAACTGTCCCTTTTCTGGGAGTTGTACATTCCCAAGGCCAGTCTGAATGTCCTGGTTGCTATCCTGAGATGTAGCTGTGACTAAAGCTTCAATCATTTCTGCCTTAGTCAGGTTGGCATGCACCAGCCCATTAGTCTGGCACATTTCATCCAACTGGCTCCTTGTCAGCTTGTCATACTCCTCTGCTGATATGCTTGCCTGTTCTCCCTGACTAACTAAGCCTAACAAAAAATAAAACATTTGTGATATGAACTCTGAATGTTCACTGCATGGCTGATTGAGAGTACAAACACCTTCAGTGACCGCTATACACATGCTACAGGAATTCAGTATCCACACCACTACAAGCCAATTAATATGTAATGTGGCTAACTCACCGTCAACCAATTGATATGTGATGCGGATATCCCACCACTGCCACCAATGAATATCTGATGTCCCTGCACTGGCCCAGTAATCGAGGAGCCTCAATCCTCACCACTGGCAACAGCTAGGGGCTGTACACACTGTGAGGATGACAGGTACACACACACACACACACACACACACACACACACA
Organism: Protopterus annectens; assembly: GCF_019279795.1. Classification (NCBI taxonomy): domain Eukaryota; kingdom Metazoa; phylum Chordata; order Ceratodontiformes; family Protopteridae; genus Protopterus; species Protopterus annectens. The sequence continues at coordinate 596,906,227 of NC_056731.1, read as the reverse complement.
CACACACACACACACACACACACACACACACACACACACACACACACACACACACACAGTAAAGTACAATTTCCCTTAAGTGCACAGAGAGACCACAGTCAGTCTGGGGCTGGTTTCTTCCTTTTTCTCCAGATCCCAAATAAGACTCTCCACTGTCACAGCTGCAGTGTTGAGATCTCAGCCAAGTGGCCAAGCAAAGACTTCCAGCACCCTCTCTGTCCAACCAGTGCTTTGTGTCCCTGCCCAAGTAGCTGACACACACACACACACACACACACACACACACACACACACACACACACACACACACACACACACCCACCCACACACACGCACCTGGGAAAGGCTGGCACAGGTTTACTAGCTATGCCCCCTTCTGCCCAGACTATAAGGTAGTTATCACTGCCACCAGCCAGCTCTTTATCAGCTACTTTAAGGTCCTTAGCAAAAGGGGTCCAATTCTACTGTGTAATGTTGCTATTAATCTAAATGGTAGTTTGACCAAGATTTGCAAGGCTATTTAGAAGTGGCATGTACAATGTCACCAAATACATGTGCCAAGTACTCTAAGAGCTTAAATATGTCTCACATATATCAGCCACAAAGAGAGGTTTAAATATATTTAATAATAAATAATAAAAGAACAAGACAATACTCAGTACATCAACACAGTGATTTCAGAGTTCAAAAATCACAGGAAATATTTTAAAACATTGCAGGACAGTCTCAAATAAATACAGAACACATATAAACTAATCTTTACTATATTCCTATCTATATCTAAAGGAGATACTATGCACTGAATCTTACTTACAGACAAGCAAGTGCAGATGATGATGATGAGTTGATGTTTCCAGGTCAAAGACAACATACAAAATGTACAGTCTCTTCTGAGAGAGTTCTTAAATTAATATCACATATTACTGCTGGATTAGCTTGGGTGACATCACTCTTTGTCACCTGACTTCATTTCCTAGGCTAAACAGAGACTTAACATCTCTGTGTTAAAAATACATATCTCTAAGATGTACAGTTGCTAGGAAGTCATAAAGCAATAAAACACTTTTTACATTTTAAACCTAGTAACTACTTCTCTCCAAGACAATAGAAAACTTCTAGCTCTAGACATCCTGTCTCCTTGCTGCATTGTAACTAACTTTTATAGCACATTGTAAAGTACTTAATTTCAACTTATTTTCTTGAAGTTAAATAATCTTCTATGTTTCAGCAGGGTATGCTGTGGTTCCATTCTCGAAGCTCAGTACATAACATACAGTTCTGTATAAATCATATCAATATTTACAAATGACATATGATTATTTACAAAATTCCAGATAGCTGGGCTGGCTATTTCCTTCTGTTACATTTCTATAAAATTCATATTAATTTTCACAAATGACATAAAATTATTTACAAAATTCCAGCTAGCTGGGCTGGCAGCATTTTGGTTTGTCACAGTTTATACCATTTATTTAAAGAAAATCATTAATAAACCCTCCCATAAAAAAGGAAAGGAAAGAGAAGATAGTGAGAAATGTGTTCATAGTTAATGCCCATTGAAGATTTTTCACGATATTTGGTGTTTAAAGTGATACGTTTAAAGAAGTAACTTAAACATCAGTTTTTTTATGGAAGATAAATTGAAAATTGAATCCACATCATTTACTTTTATTCTGTTACTACATAGAAATGAAATATGTTGCATAATAATCTGCATACATAATTAAAAGTCATTGATTTAAAGGCTATATACACTATATTTATCATTTCAGCAGGTGTTTTACTTTTTCACACAATCTTAGAAAGCTTCAGCCTCATTTATTGAAGTAAGTGTGCTATACAGTTTGCAAACATCTGGATATTTACTTATCCATAGCCCATTTGCCATTATTATATCTGAAAAGTATAGCATAAAAAGAAATGGCCGCAGAATAGATCCTAGTGGGACACCACATCCCTGCCAGGACATATATGTAATCTCCCATCCTGACTTGTTATACATGCTTGCTTAACCAGTGTTTTAACCTTGTCATTATATACGCATTGACATTTAATGCTATAAAATTGTCCCTTACGTGTGGTACTGTTGAATGTCTTCATATGATCAAAATAAGCACTGACTAGTTATTCCTTCCTCAGTTGCTCTTCATTAAAGTTTGAGTCATATAGCTAGAACTATACAAACTTTTAATATCAACACCAGTATAAAAAAGGCTTCCTTTTCAGTTTTGTGAATTGTTTAAAAGGAAAATATTTCTAAATTTGCTATTACTTCAAAGAGCAAAATATTTAAAGAGTACAGAGCTGAAAACATTTTCTTTGTACACAAGCAGTAGGTTAATAAAGGTGCAACCTTCCGTATTCTTACTCTTTACTGCTTGTTTTATTTCATTATAGTAATTATGTGCAGACAGCTTTTATCTCAGTCTTTCTTGAATTAAGCTCAGTTTTTCTGGCTGAAGTAAGGAACTAGATGCAGGAACTGCACTTTGTCATTTTTGATGTGGTTTAACTGGTGAAAGGCTTACACTTTGTAAGGCGTTATTACTATATTCCATCAAACCAAATTGATAATTATATTCTAAGCTTTCTTCCTCATCTTTTTCAAGTAGGAACTATCCTGACTTGGTCATATGACTATAGATAATTCAGACTAGATTATGTTATGTGAACTGTACATTTGCATACTGTGGACCATTACCTGATATTACTGCAGTACGAATCTTGTATTTAGAAAACATAGCTTTAAATGTATTGATCACACAATTTCATGCAGCATTCCTTGGCTTTACTTTGACTAAGAGTCTACACAGATGAAGTACACACAATCTGCAAAGTACAATAAATAAATTCAATGGTACTTCATAGTCCTTCTGGAGCAGTCTATGGAATAATCTCTGACTTTGAATTATTACTGTGGCAGTCACTGAACATTGCAAGTGTGAGAAATTCTTGCTCAGTTTCCACTGATGTTCCTGAAAAATAAAATACATCATAAACAAATTATTTATGTTGCAAAGTTCCCAAATGAGATTTGTGTTCCTGTCAACATTTTTTTCCTTAACTAATTAGGACTATTATTTTACCAGTATAGATATGAATCCTTTTTTAATGAAAAACTATATATGTATTTCTTTCCACAAATCTTGGTCTCTTTGGATCATTCTTAGTACCTTGTTTAGATTATTTAAGCTTTCCTTTCAACAATTAGCATATAGAATTATCCAGTTTATTTTCAGTGCCTGTCCAAACAAATCTTCTTAGTGTTTGGGCAGAGATGAACAATTTAGAATATCTTCTACATTACTCTATCTTTCCGGCTTATACTTCAGTCACACTTCTTTAGTTTCAACATTCTCTGTAGTCTTGGCAGTGCTTTTTGCATTAAGTTATTAAAGGGATTGTATCAAAATTCTCACTTACCAGATTTAATTGCCTTATCCTTAGCGACGTTGCCCTCTACACATACCACTACATTGTTATCTTGCTCCATTTCTGCTTGCTTACTTGACTAATTTGGTATTCAGTTAATCTCATACATCCTATATTCATTCAATCAATATTTTGAGTTTAGTAAAGGCACCTGAGTCCCAGGTGCTCAAAGACCCCTGTATTGATACAAGGAACTGAGACATCTTGTAGCTCACATGGGTTCTCGGTCATACTTTAACTCAATGACATATTCAGACAAGATGTGGAGAGATAGAAAAGCTGCAGCACCTCACCTAAACACATTAACTGAGTTTGAGCAAAGTAAGTGTGGCAGCTGAAGGAATGCAGTGGGAGGGACTGGAAAATTAGGCTAGGGGATCAGGACTGGGATTTAGGTTTACAGAGCAGATATTCTAGGGTTAGGGAGTAGGAGTAGAATTTAAGGGAGCCAGTGGGAGAAATTTAGGGTTAGGCAGCAATTGAAGACTACAGGTTTAGGGAGCAGGAGTGGAGTTTAGTGTTAGGGAGCAGGAGAAGAGTTTAGGGTTAGGGAATCAGAGTGGAGTTTTAGGTTGAGGGAGTGACTGGAGACTTTACGTTTAGGGAGCAGGAGGGAGTGGTGGTTTAATTTTAGGGAGTAGGAGGAGAATTTAGTGTTAGGGAGCTGGCATAGAATTTTATATTTAGGGGACTTTAACGTTAGGGAGTGGGATGAAAGTGCTATGGTTAGGGCTAGGGACTGGGTGGGAGTTTCAGGGCTATGTAGTTCAATAAGGTTGGTAGGACTGGGCTAGTGAGAGTTAGGGTACTTGCCATTTAGAACAAGTGGCAGTGTGCAAATTTGTTACAAGTTTGTAACATACGAGCACTTGTAGAAGACTATTTATAATGCATCTTGTCAAAAATCTCAAGATGCAGAGCAGTAAACAAATAAAACAATGAAATCATGCAGTGCTATGAAAATGAAATTAACAGGAAAATGGATGAAACAGTAATGTAAACAACGTATGATGTAACAGAGTGGGTTACATGCATTCTCTGTCTAAAGAAGTACATAAGGTACAATATAAAAGTAACAAACAAAAGTAGCTAATTAATCAACCAAAGCTCAAGTATAACACAGTTGTATTATAAGAAAATAATACAACATATTGCTAAGGATTAAGCTGACTGTCATTAAAACAGAAGTAGAATGAATATAAAATTACATATAAAGTAAGCCAGTGCAAAAATGAAAGAAGACGCAGAATTCTAATCTTCAAAACTAATCCAAAGATAAGTTGAAGTGTGTTATCATTTAAAGAAACAGAGCAAATAAGCAGTGTATACATATCTCTCTCTCTCTCTCTCTCTCTCTCTATATATATATATATATATATATACCACCAAAAAAATGGAGTGCGCCTGGTAAAATCACCAATTAAACAAATGCCAGTCGCAGTGAACGGGCCACTCCAAAGCTATTAGCCAAGGATAAAGTACCTAAGAAAACGGCCACTACATGTTTTCTGTAAATGCAGATTACTGAAGAAGGATGACTCCACCAGATATAAAGTCCAATTTATTGATTTGTAAAAGAAGAAAACTGCCACAACACGTTTTCAAAATTAGAATATAAACGTTGCTAAATGCCACAAAACGTTTTCGTAGGAGTAACACTCGAACTTCATCAGATATGAAAAACTTTCATGTTGTCACTTCCTTTTTATATACATCTTAGTTGGAACATTAATTCAATTAATCAATTGGTCTTTTAAAGGAACTTACACTCAAACACTTTGAATTAATAAATTACATAAAATAATTTCCTAAAACATCAAATATTTCTCACAATAAACTTTAAAAACCTATTCACTGATATAAATAATATTGTATTAAAATATTCCATATAAATGCTGAATATATTTAAAATACATATTAAATATATATAAAAAACTTTTATGATACAGTATAAAATATATGAAATATATAATAAAAATGGACTGCATATTGCCAATATTTGAATGCAAATAGTGTAAATATGTATTTTAAATATATAAGAACAACACTAAAGAAAATTATGTCAAGGAAGGCAGTAGGCTCAGCTAGAATCATGGCAGATATGATAAACATGTTGGGTGGGGTGGGGTGGTAAATGACTCCTGGGAGTACTCATAGTGGTAAATGAGAGAAAAGGATATCTAGTGCCAGTGTACAAGAACAAAGAGTTTATTCAAAACTATGAGCAGGAGAGAGGTATCGATCTCCTGTCATACTACATGAAAGTATTGGAGAAGGTGATTAGTAAGTGAATATGCAAAGCAGCAAAAAGCAAGACTGGAGATTAACAGTTCAGATTCAGATTAGAATGCAGCACAACTGACCCACTGTTTTCAGTGAGACTGATATAGCAAAGAAGCTGGCATTCCTAGAAATGGAGAAAGCATTAGACAAGGTCACAAGAAAGTTGATTTGGTCAGTCCTGTGACATTTTAAAGTCCTGGAAACAGAGGTCATATTAATGCAGACTTCCTATAAGGGCCCAGTGGCATCAGTACAAACAGTATTCAGACTCACAAAGGGGTTCCCAGTGGCAATGGGGATGCATCAGGGTTCATCTCTGAGACCACTCTGTTCATATTGGTGGTGGACTATATTAGCAATGGCTGCAGGAGGATATTCCAGCAAAAGTGCTGCATCCAGCTGGTGTGATACCACAACCGAACCCTTAATGGGACCTTCAACAAATAACCGGGGACTGGATTGCAAAACTGAAGGCACATGGGATGAAACTGAATACATAAGAGACAGTTGTCATGACAGCAAACAGAGGAAATTAGAAGAAACTAAAAACTGACCGAGGAAGGAAAACAGTGGAACAGGTTAACAGCTTCAAGTATCTGTTACGGTGGTCGATGAGAACAGAAGTCTGAATGAGGAGGTCAAAACTAGAATCAGAGGGGCTGCAGCCAACTGTCACAAAGTGCCAAACTTAGTGTGTCACACAAGACACACTGAAAAGTAAGGTGTGCAAAGGAGTGCTGTGACCATTACTTATGCATGGCACAGAAACCTGGGTACAGGCTGAAGGCAGAGCATCTGAAGAAGCTACAGGTGATGGAGATAAAGTGCTTGAGCTGGATGGAAGGATGCATACTATGGGATAGATGAGGAAATAATCACATAAGAGCAGAAGCCAAATTATGCAGATGGTCAAACAGAAAAGATTACAGTGGTTTGTGCGCGTGTGTTGGAAACCAGTAGATGACTTGGTGAAGAAAATCTGGGAAAGACAGGAAGAAAGCAAGAGGAAATGAGGACTTTTAGCCAACAGAAGGATGAATTATGTGAGAGAAGACTTGTAATACTGAGGCATGACTGTCAAAGAAGGTAGGACAGGGGCACTGAATCGAGAGAGGTGATAACAGTTGACATGACACCCTGACTTCATGAAGATAAAGTGGGAAAAACAGAGTCGAATTCATGATGAAGACGATGACTTTGACTATTTCATAGACAATTATTTTGTTAATTAAGTTAATGTACTGATGAAATAATTACTATGAAATATCTAAACAAATCAATGAAAATTCCCTCCCAGAAGGCAGAAGTTTTGCTATTTATTACAATGATTTATATTTCTCTCCCTTTCACATAATAGAAGAATGTGGTGAGCTACTACATGCTCTATTGTTATTTGGGGTAAGTGGTGGCATTGTAACCTGGGGAAAATCAGCTGATTTGTCATTATATAAGTTCATATGTATATACTAGGCTAAGGACCACCACAGCCTTTATAAGCCTAGCCACAAAATAATCGAGTCCCCTTGTAACACGCATCTAAATTGGAGGGGAGTGTTAGGAGGGGTATGCTAGCTAGAGAGCTGGAAAAAAAGTTATATGTTGGGTGGTAGGGGGGTATGTTAACTAGGAAATGTTTACCTGCCTCTTTCTATAGATGACATGGGGGCCAGTCCAGGGGTGAATTTACAACTGTCTGCCTCTGTCTATAAGAGACATGGGAGGGGGGTGCAGCGTGAGATTAATTTTCTGTGCAGTGTGAGATTAATTTTCTATTTCCCATTCAGTGATGAAGGTTACGTTTGAATAGTGTTAGGGATGGACTCTGTATCACATGGATGGGGAGCCTATTCCAGAGCATGGGAATCCTTTGAGACATATATCTGTCTCACCAGCATGTTCTATTTATGTTGCAAGCAAAGCTAAAATCCCTAGCTCTAGTGTTTCTGGTGCTGTTCATTTTGTGCTTGTGCAAAAGCTCTATCAGGGCTGCATCTAAGGATGCCTTATACGCTAAGCTTAGATCACCTTTAAGCGACCTGTAGGAGAAAAAGAATAGTGAAAGGGCTCTAAGGCGATATGTATAGTACAATGATTTGCTTGGTGAGGAACGTCTGTGAGCATTCAAACTATTGCATACGTCTAGTCAGGTCTGATAAAGGTTGAGTATAGTGGTACTAAGTTCCTTGGACCAGGATGCCATACACTTACTTACAGGTTTGGTGACAAAGAATGATTTTCTTATTACCTTGGATATGTGTTGGTCAAAGGTTAAATTATTGAGTACATATGTTCCCAGATATTTAACTGCAGGGTTAATTCTTAGGGGTATCTTATCATTGGTGTAATTTCCCTGGTGTGCTTTTTCCCAAAAGGGACTATAATGCATTTCTTTGTACTGAGATTAAATCCATGGATTTGGCACCAGTCATTTGTCTGCATTAGACCATCTTAATAGATGTTGGTGTCATGGGGAGAATTTATGATAGCTCCCAATTTTCAATCATCTGCATACTTGGTGAGCCAAAGGTCCTTGACATTAACCTTGACCTCAGAGAAGTAGATTGCCAGGAGTGGGCCCAACACTGAGCCCTTTTGTACTTTGATGATGATATGCCTCTTGGTGGAGGTGGTCTCATCAATCCTGACTTCTTAGGTCCAATCTGTGTGTCATCTGGCAATTCAATGAGTTATGTATGGATTTATGCCTAGTTCAGTGAATATGTCTATAAAACATGAGTGTGGTATTGTATCGAACATCGTAGCCACATTTAGGTAGGTGGCATGCACAATTTTCCCATCATCTACTGCCTTAGTTACCTTCTCAAAGAAGTCTACTAAGTTAAGGAGGCATGACCATCCCTTGACAAAACCAAACCGGGATGGGTCCAGTGTCTGCAGGTTGTCAATCATAATTCATTATATTGCTTTGCATATTAGACTAGTCAGAGTAACAGGTCTGTAGTTTCTGGGGTCGGCTGATGAACCATCCTTGTGAAGGGTGATAGCCTTTGTTGTCCTTCATTTGCCTGGTACATATTCTGTTTTGTGGCTGTAATTGAAAAGTGACTCAAGTGGGATAATGTTGGGTCCCAGTGAGGCTATGTTTTTTGGCCTTAGTGAGTGCTGCTATGACCTGCTCCCTGTTGATAGTTGGTTATGCTGGCAGGGATTTTACAGGGGGTGGCAGATTGGGAGCTGAAGTTTGAGATGAATTTGCTGGCCAGCAGATTCACTATGTCACTCTGCTCAGTGAAGGCAGCACCATTTTATATCAGTTCTGCACACTGTTGCATGTTATATTTGAGGATTTAGACATAGCTGTAGAAGGCCTTGTGGTTGTCTTTAGCATGAGAAGCTATCTTCATACCTCTCAACTGTCCAGATTTTTGCAGAAAATCCAGATTTTTGCCTCATATTTTTGAACAGCTTCTCATAAAACTGAGGTTTTCTGGCAAATCACTGAAGACTGAAGTCAGAAAATAATGGCAGACATTTGAGTTTCAGACTTCATATCCTTCAGAAAATCCATGCTAATGCAAAACCTGTTCATCTTATCAACTTTCTAAGTTTGTAAGAGCAATATTTAAAAAGTGTCCTTATTTTCGAGCCTTTGTCCTCCCATTATTTGTGGCTTTGTCTGGATTTCTTGCTTTAAGAGGGTGAGAGGTATGATCTTGATCCTCTAATTGGACTTGCTGGATTTAATTAGGCCTCCTAGTTTCCTGTTTAATTTAATTAGTGAGCTTTGGCCATTATGACAATTTCTCTATCTGATTTTGGTTCTGAATTTTTTTTGTTTTGTTATATACCCTGTTAATATTAGGAGACCATCAATGTTGTTTGTTTTAGAGGTTTGCTTTGGGTTTACGTCTGGTAGATACAGCAGCCTGTATACAGCCATTTACATTTTTACAGAATCTCTGTGAACAATTCTACATAGGCTGTTGTGAACTCGGGGTTAGGCACTGCACTGAAATTTGACAAACTGCTGCTTAATAGGGTGTAGTTTGCTTTAGAATAGTTCCTAACTGTAAAATGGTTTTAGTGGAGTTTCCAATTTATTTTTATTTAGAAGGAGACAGCTTTGTAATCCATGTGAGGATGTGACATGGGGGTGGGTGGGGATAGTGTTGTGCAGCACACTCCCATATTTTTGAATACTAGGTCCAGTATGTTTGAACCTCTGGTTGTACTGTGCACTAACTGATAGAAGGAATTTGTGTGGAAGTCCAGGAAATGTTGTGCCTGCAAGTTGGAAGTAGTGTATGTTTCCCAATATGCAGAGGGGTAATTAAAGTCTCCCATGAAGAGAGTGTTTGGTTGGATGGAGAGTGCCTCCAGTAGGATTAGGTAAGAGTTATGGGATTCTTGTAACATAGATGGTGACCTGTAGCCTGCTAAGATATGATAAGGGGGCTCTATCTAGGGTGATTTGCATGTGGATGAACTCCAGGTTTTCATCCTGTTTGACCAACCTTGAGATATACATTTTGGTAAATTTAGATTGAGTCACCTCTACCTTTAGTCCCTTTCTGTGTGGGTGATGGTCTAAATTTGTGGATGGCATTGTAGCCTTCCACTGCTGGAGTACTTTCTGTGGCTTTAAAACATGTCTTGGTAATGTCACGGTGTGGAGTTTCTTATTAAGGCTCCTAGCATTAAGTAGTAACACCTTTAAATTCCTTTGGGTTATTGCTGTCAGTAGGTTTGTCACTTTGGCATTGCCTAAAAATGTCTGTAAGGGGGTAGATAAAGTTTTAGCCAAAATCTGGAAGCTGGGGGTGACAGGTGCAGGAAAAGCAATGTGGTCTGTTGATCATGTCCTCCCAGGCTGACAGATATTGAATCCCCTTGACTGACACCAGAAACCAAGATAATTGTTAAAGTCAATTGATTTTTTGTTCATGCTGTGGCATCATTGTTGTTGAAAGAAGAATGCCGATCAATCCACAGTACATACCTGTCCGAGACACATGTACAGAGAAGTCCTTCATGTCTCTTTTCATATAGTCTGGAGAGGTACATATTAGGTCATTAACAGCCACATGGTTCATAATAGAATCATTCTGGTACCTGTTGTACAACAACTTGAGTTTGTGTATAACTTGGTGGAGCCTGGCTCCAAATAAGCAAATGACTGTAATCTTCTCCATGTTTAGTCTGGTGAGTGAGGTATCTATGTGTTGTGTAATAGATAATTTTATCCCCAGATACTTGTGTGGCCTTCACGTGCTGTGATTAGTACAACTATTGTAAGACACAAGGGCTTACATGCTGTAGCTTGTGCAGGACATTTATTCAGTAATCAGTCCTTTTTAGTTGTTAGATGGCTCTGCATGCATTTGTAATTAGGTGAAGATTTAGGTTTCCATTTACAGATATATCTGTTAAATAGTTTTGTCCTCTTGTGCCCTTTAATTTACTCTGAAATGATTGAGTTTTATGTACAGTTGGCCTTTGGGTATGTCATCAGTAGACAAAGTATGTTGTCTTATAATTAGCCCTTTTCTAAGAATTGCCTTTGTACATTTGGGTGTAGAGCAAGTTAGTTAAGAGCATTAAGAAATGCTTATATAACAATACTTTATCTGCAAGAAATGTAACAGATTTAAATAACAATGGGGCTACTTGTTATGGACTGTGTATCACTTGATAGATGCAACTTAATTATTATGCTGTAAGGACTAGAAGGTGACCATGAAGCAAGTGTATGAAAGTGAAGGCAAAACAACAGTGGCAGCACATATTAGCGATATTGTTGATATTACAATGGAAGACTTATCAATACTGTGATGTGCCTAATAATGGACAATAGAAGATTTGGCATGCAGTGCAGTTTGCTAGCATGTGAAAAAAATGGCTCAAAATTCCTGAAAGTTATTAAAGAGACACTGCAATACCATTTAAGTGTAAACCCAGAAGTGATATCAGAGTGATTTAATAACTGAAATGTATTTAAAACTATTACCCACCATCATGGGCACCAATCCATCCTGGATAAAGCTGATGGCTTGGGAAGAACACAGCTTCAAGATCAGTGAATATCATTGTTTAACAAACTTCCACAGTTTGTTTTAGTTAAATAATATGCCTCAGACAGAAATTATCAAAGCCATGAGCAGTAGCTTAATGCATTGCTAAGTTCTCATTGTTAACATTGAGACATTGCTGGGGAGGAGGCTATATGTGCACAGAAGCACTGCAGGAGGATGGACTTTTGAGAGCTCTGATGCAGTGCAGGGGTGGGAAGTTACTACATAAAGCAAAGACTAGCAAGATCACATAGGCAGATTGTGCATTCTTGTACATAGTACCTGCAGCCATATAAAAGGTAATTCTTCCATGTCACACAGTGGTTTCATGTTCTGTAGGTACAGCGACACAACATGCACTAATACTACAATGCAAAATTAGCACTCGAGGGCAAGCACCATGTGCAGACTGTGTACTCATATGTTAAGCAGCACACTTAATATTTGTTTATATTTGTGGCATCCACAGGCAGAGCATCCACACAACAAGCAGTTCACTATGTACTTGTGTATGTGTGCAAGTTCAGGCTGTGTACCCAAAGATTAATAGGTACCTGTGTATATATGTATGTATGTATGTATGTAGCATGTGCAAAATAAGCAGTGCACTACATACCTGTGTATGCATCTATATAAAATGTGCAGGCTGTCCACTTACACATTAAGCAGTTTACTAGGTGCCTATGTATGTATGTATGTATCGTGTGCACATTAAGCAGTGCACTATGTCCTTGTGTATGTTTGTATGTAGCATGCACATGCTGTGCAGTTAAACATTCAGCAGTGCACTAGGTGCCTTTATATTTATACATATAGCAGGTGCACAATAAGCAGTGCACTACATACATGTGTATGCACATATATATGTACATAGTTATGTAGTATGCACAGGTTGTGCACATACACATTAAGCAGTGCACTAGGTGCCTGTGTACGTGTGTAGCATGTGCACATAAAGCAGGTCACTAGCTGCCTGTATATGTATATAGCACATGACCATTAAACAGTGCACTACATACATGAG